>NW_025776420.1:0-163369 GCF_021130785.1 Homalodisca vitripennis
GTTCTTAAATAACGAGATTGAAGAAAACAAAACAGCATTAAAACAACCTAGTACGAATCATCATACTGAACTTAAAAAGCAGGAAAGTCAATCAGTTAAAAAGATTCAAGGCAAGATTAAAGGTAACCCAAAAAAGACAGAAAAAATACAAAAAATCAGCCGACAACACTTAGTGCAGCAAACGATTTAGGATTAATAAGTTGAATGCAGATTTACAAACTAAGTTTGATGAAGCTAAAAAAGATCATGAGCGGATCAGCAAGAATTAGAAAAAAAGAAAGAAGAAAATAAGTATTTGCAAGAGCAGATAACAACCTTAGGTAAAGATAAGGATGGTTTGGAGAAGGATTTATTAGATGCTAAAAATAAGGCAGAAGCTTTGACTACAGCACAGCAGGTAAAAGGTGACGCATTGAAAGCGTTACAGGATCAGTTAGCTGCAGCGGTTAAAGATCATAAAGAAAAAGAGAAGCAATTTGTAGGACAAATAGCAGATTTGAATCAAGTCATGCAGAGCAAGATGCTTTAGTCAAAGCAAAGGAGGAGGAATTAAAGAAGTTGCAGGAAGCTCAAACTAAAGAAAAACAGTAGGCATTAAAAGAGCAGGCTAGATTAGCTGAAGCGGTTGAAGCTAGTGATAAACAAATTGCAGATTTGACTGAAGAAAAAGCAAAAAAAAGATCAGCAAATAGCAGACTTGTATGAAACTCAGAAAGATATGGACTCAAGCAAAGGATGATACCGTTAAGCAGCTAGCAAAAAATGCAAAGAAATAGAAGCTTTGACGGAAGCTCATAAAGCAAAAGGCAGGAAGTTGTAGATTTGCTTGAAGAACAACAGGCGGCATTACAAGAGCTAAGTTAGCTAAAGCGGTTGACGCTCAGCAAGTAAAAGAGCAAGAGCATGCAGTACAAATGGAAGATTTGCTTAAAGAGAAACAGGCAGTGCTTTTAATGCCTCATCTTTTTCTTGATTCAAGGCTGTAAGTTGTTTCTCCAACTGTAACTTATCTTCATCTCTTGCTTTCTGAACCTCAGTCAAAGCTACAATTCTTTCATCCAACTGCTTTTTATTTTCTTCAAATTCTTTCTTGGCTAATTCTAATGCATGTTCGTTTTGCTTTAGTCAAATCCTTAATTTGTGTTATATGTTCTTGCTCTTTTGCCCATGAGATGCAGCTAAATCATAAACTTTTTACTCTTTTATTTTCTGAGCTTCAAGAGTTTCAGCAAAATTTATCCTGTAGTGACTTTAAACTTCTACCACTGATTGGTTTTGAGCTGCCTGCAACTCTCGTGCATTTATTTCAGCATTTGCTAAGATTTCATCCAACCGCTTCTTACCTTCCTCTAAGACTATCATCTTTTTCTTTTAGATTCTTATTTTCTTCCTTAAATTTATTTTGTTCTTCTACTAAATTTTTGCTGAGCTTCTTTATAGCCACCCCTACCTTTCTGAATTCTTTATCCTTTAGCTGTTTTTTCTTCAGTTAAAGCTATTTTTTTTGCTTCATACTCTTGCTCTTTTACTTGCTGAGCGTCAACCGCTTTAGCTAACTTAGCTCTTGTAATGCCGCCTGTTTTTCTTCAAGCAAATCTACAACTTCCTGGTCTTTTGCTTTATGAGCTTTCTATTTCTTTGCCTTTTTTTTGCTAGCTGCTTAACGGTATCATCCTTTGCTTGAGTCATATCTTTCTGAGTTTCATACAAGTCTGCTATTTGCTGATCTTTTTTTTGCTTTTTCTTCAGTCAAATCTGCAATTTGTTTATCACTAGCTTCAACCGCTTCAGCTAATCTAGCCTGCTCTTTTATTGCCTACTGTTTTTCTTTAGTTTGAGCTTCCTGCAACTTCTTTAATTCCTCCTCCTTTGCTTTGACTAAAGCATCTTGCTCTGCATGAGCTTGATTCTAATCTGCTATTTGTCCTACAAATTGCTTCTCTTTTTCTTTATGATCTTTAACCGCTGCAGCTAACTGATTCTGTAACGCTTTCAATGCGTCACCTTTTACTTGATGTGCTGTAGTCAAAGCTTCTGCCTTTTTTTTAGCATGTAATAAATCCTTCTCCAAACCATCCTTATCTTTACCTAAGGTTGTTATCTGCTCTTGCAGATACTTATTTTCTTCTTTCTTTTTTTCTAATTCTTGCTGAACTCGCTCATGATCTTTTTTAGCTTCATCCAACTTAGTTTGTAAATCTGCATTCAACTTATTATATCCTAAATCGTTTGCTGCACTAAGTGTTGTCGGCTGATTTTTTTGTATTTTCTTCTGTCTTTTTTGAGTTACCTTTAATCTTGCCTTGAATCTTTTTAACTGATTGACTTTCCTGCTTTTTAAGTTCAGTATGATGATTCGTAATAGGTTGTTTTAATGCTGTTTTCTTTTCTTCAATCTCGTTATTTAAGAACTTTATCTGTTGTTGTGAATCACCAAGCAAATTTTTTTTGAGTATCCAGAATACCTTGTCAACCAGTCACATTCTCAACCACATTTTTTTGAACTTCTTGATTTTGCAGCTGATTTAATGAATTATCTTTTATCTCCAATTGCTTAGGCAATTGTGATCGCAGTTGCTCTAGTTCTTCAAATTGTAATTTTTTCTTCATAAAAGCATTATTCAAATCATCTTCTTTGTTCTGCAACTCTAATAATTTTGCTTCAGCTTCATTAGTATCACTCTGCAATAGTTCAAATTTTCGAAGTATTTTCATGTGTTCCCTGTGGTTCACCATCTGAATCCAATTGGTCAATTTGATTATTCCATTGCTTATTATCCCCTAACATTAGTTCTTGTTGGTTTAAATCTCCAAGTATAGCACTTTGTGATTGATTAGTTTGTGATGGATTAGGTTTCTGCACAGGATCAGTAATATTTGGAACTTTTATAATATCGAAATTTTTGTCATCATTTACATATATTTTAGAATTACTTGCATTATCTTGAGTATTACGAATATTTACTAATATACGGTTCTGGAGAAACATTATCGCCTCTTGTAGTTCTTGGTCCAGTATTTGATAAAGAATGTAAGTTATCTGAGGTATTATTACTATTACTTTGAGAGTCCTCCAATTCTTGCTCTTTTTTCTTCAACTTCATCCTGAAGCTAAAGTTCCTTTCTCCTCAGGTCCTGTATAGCACCTGCTTGAATTCCGTTTAATTGCTTAAATGTTAGCCGTGCTATCATCAGTATTCTCAAAAGCATTAACAGAACTACAAAATAGCAGTATCGTAAGAAAGTATAGTTTTTGGATTTGTTTATTCATTTGCATTTAGTTCTCCAACTATCAGAAAAAGTATTAATATATTGTAAATATAAATTGAAATGTATTTATCCCTAACCATCTGATCATCTTCGACCTGACAAAAGTCTGGACAACTACAACAATCAAAGCAGAAACAACAGCGCTCGGTTAGCTTGTTGACGCACATCCCATTTGTAGAGCTTTGGAGTAAAATCTATACCTTCCTTAGATTCAAAGTTGTTAGATGTTTGTTTCATCGTGCTGCAATGAACCCTGTACATCCAAGCTTTGTGAGTCTATGTTTGACATTGGCATTTTGTGATCAACATCAACATTACTCAAAATTGATGACACAGCATTAGAGTTTTCCTCACTCTGATACTTCTATGCTCAATAGTACAGTTAGTTTGTGTATTCTCACACTCAATGCTTTGTGAAATACAATCCACTTCCTTTGTTTATTTTATTAAAACGACCAAAAAATTTTCCAATGTTTCGTATTGTATTTTTTCTAACCATCTTTCATAATAATTAAGTATTTTCTGAGACTTGATATGAGTTTTGCTGAAAATTACATCATGTTCACAATTGTAATTTTCTAATATCAATAACTTCAAAATAATACTTCTTACGTCTTCTAACTTTACAGAGGTAACAGTTTCTGTCAGGAGAAGTAAGTAGATGATTGGAATCATTTCTTTCTTATGAAAGTTCTCAAATATATCTACAATGGAACAAACTGTTTTAAAAAACTGTTTACTGTACTTTTGCAGAACTGATCTATAAGAATCATGATACAGTAGAATATCTTCTATTGTAATTGTACGTGAAGAAAAAACACTTAATCTTTCACCAATTATCTAAGATTTCTTTTAATGGTTTTTTTTTATAAGTCAATTAGATTATATAATTGTTGTTCAAAGAAACTATTAAAATAATAATCAAACAGTCTACAATACTTTTTCTACAAGTGAATTACTGCTACTTATCTGTTCTGCTACTAACAAACTTAGTTTAATACAATCCTCACTTGTGTTATACTTATTTTCTTCTAAAAATGCCCAAAGTTTGAGGGTGTTTTACTTTAACCACGCGAGAGATCGCGCCCGCGGCAGTTTGCCGCGCTTTTTTGATTTCTTTATATTTTCGTTTACACTGATGCCCCAGGATAACAGGGTCTCGTTTTATCCCTCCCAGTACATCCCTGCGCCTGACCTTGACAACCGTTAGTCTGTCGCCGGCTTTGTTTGCGAGTGGTAGAATTTTTGTTGTAGCTCTGCACCTGCCGCGGCAATTTGCCTTCGCGCGATCTCTATCTCTCCCGTAGTGCATTCTGTTAAATCTGCGAATATTGGAAATATTTCTAAATCTTCAATATTTTTAATGTTTTTGTGTTTTTTGTAATGTTTTCGAATACATACACACTTCTTCAGTTAGCTTAGACGATAATGTCCACTGAAACTAAATTAGTAAACTTGTACTAATTTAGGAGTTTTTATATTTTAACTTTTTATGAAATTTAGAAAGAAGTTTTAATTTTTCGTTAACATTTATAATTTTTCTTTTAGATAAAATAGGTTTCTTCATTTGTACATAATATTTTATTGAATTAGTAATCTTTTGCCTAAATATTGATTTATTATTATATTGTAACGTTTTTGAAGGCAATTTGTTTTGTTTTAAGGAAATATACATATTATAAAATTTATTTCTTCCTCATAATAAAATACTTTATTGTAATAAAATGTTTCATTTAAAAGCCTAATTTATATTATTGCGGCAAATTGCTCACACGCGACTTTTTTCGTACCAAAAAGTCACCAATTCCGAACCAAATATACAGTGTATCATAATAATATTTCTCTTTGTTAGAACCTAAGTGCTCAATTACTTTTATTAGTATATACTGAAAGACAGTAATAGAGACAACACACAGTTTTTTTTAACTTTTCTCACCAAATTAAAGCTGCAATTTGAGTAAAAGACGAGCGTGAGCAATTTGCCGTCGCGCGACCTCTCGCGTCCAGGAAGTGAGTGCGATCTCTCGCGTGTTAATTACTGGATTTACAGAATTTGTATTTTTCGTTTCCTTCTAAACGGTTTAAGAACTTTCTCAGTATGTTTCTGAAATTGTACTATTACCAATTTATGTTTACCAACTAATTCAATGACTGAACTAGAATTGCATTTATGATCATTGTTTAGAGTAAGTGATTCATAATGCTCAATTTTGACCCAAACTTCTTCACGTTTCTTAATACCATGAATTTCTGAATCTGTGTTCTGGTAATCTGCAAAGTGTTTGTTTCCTTTATCAATTACATCATTTCCAGTTTTACTGTAAAAAATTATTTGTTTATGAGCATATACATTAAAGATAGGGCACAATGACCATGCAATAAATTACATTCCGAATAACTACTGACACATCAGGATTCAAATCTATCAGAACCTTTTTAATTTTATTACACTTACTATACCTTCGAAACATTTGACAATCGCTGCATCTCATGACCCTTTACCACCGTATGCCAATCCGTAGTATGAGCCTATTCCCAAAAGGCAATAAAGCCCTTATGTTCTTTACATGAAATGTATTTATCCCTAACCAACTGATCATCTTCGACCTGACAAAAGTCTGGACAACTACAACAATCAAAGCAGAAACAACAGCGCTCGGTTAGCTTGTTGACACACATCCCATTTGTAGAGCTTTGGAGTAAATCTATACTTTCCTTAGATTCAAAGTTGTTAGATGTTTGTCCATCCTGCTGCAATGAACCCTGTACATCCAAGCTTTGTGAGTCTATGTTTGACATTGGCATTTTGTGATCAACATCAACACTACTCACAATTGATGACACAGCATTAGAGTTTTCATCACTTTGATACTTCTATGCTCAATAGTACAGTTAGTTTGTGTATTCTCACACTCAATGCTTTGTGAAATACAATCACTTCCTTTGTTTATTTTATTAAAACGACCAAAAAATTGTCCATGTTTCGTATTGTATTCTTCTAACCATCTTTCATAATAATTAAGCATTTTCTGAGACTCTATATGAGTTTTGCTGAAAATTACATCATGTTTACAATTGTAATTTTCTAATATCAATAACTTCAAAATAATACTTCTTACGTCTTCTAACTTTACAGAGGTAACAGTTTCTGTCAGGAGAAGTAAGTAGATGATTGGAATCATTTCTTTCTTATGAAAGTTCTCAAATATATCTACAATGGAACAAACTGTTTTAAAAAACTGTTTACTGTACTTTTGCAGAACTGATCTATAAGAATCATGATACAGTAGAATATCTTCTATTGTAATTGTACGTGAAGAAAAAACACTTAATCTTTCACAATTATCTAAGATTTCTTTTAATGGTTTTTTTATAAGTCAATTAGATTATATAATTGTTGTTCAAAGAAACTATTAAAATAATAATCAAACAGTCTACATACTTTTTCTACAAGTGAATTACTGCTACTTATCTGTTCTGCTACTAACAACTTAGTTATACAATCCTCACTTGTGTTATACTTATTTTCTTCTAAAATGCCCAAAGTTTGAGGGTGTTTTACTTTAATTACTGGATTTACAGAATTTGTATTTTTTCGTTTCCTTCTAAACGGTTTAAGAACTTTCTCAGTATGTTTCTGAAATGGTACTATTACCAATTTATGTTTACCAACTAATTCAATGACTGAACTAGAATTGCATTTATGATCATTGTTTAGAGTAAGTGATTCATAATGCTCAATTTTGACCCAAACTTCTTCACGTTTTCTTAATACCATGAATTTTTGAATCTGTGTTATCATCCAATTCATCCTCGTTCAAGTCACACTTTACATTTTAAATGTTTCAAATTTTATATTGTTACTAAAGTAATTCTGAAATGCACTGAGTTCGGTTTTGACTGCATTAATAATTGTATCATTCTTTTCTTCTTTAATATGCTTATTACTATTTATGATCTCACAACTAAACGTCTTCATTTGTTTTTCTTCTACAAACTTTACACGTTATTTGTCTTCTTCACATTCATACAATCTCAAATTGGTATCATCTGCTGTCTTACAAATAATTTAAGAAATTATCACTATTTAACAACTATGAAGAAGAACAACGTCGACTAAGAATTGGATGATAACACAGATTCAGAAATTCATGGTGTTAAGAAACTTGAAGAAGTGTTGGTCAAAATTGGGGATAATGAATTACTTACTCTAAACAATGATCATAAATGCAATTCTAGTTCAGTCATTGAATTAGTTAGTGAACATAAATTGGTAATAGTACCATTTCAGAAACATACCGAGAAAGTTCCTAAAATGTTTTAAAAGGAAACGAAAAAATACAATTTCTGTAAATCCAGTAATTAAAGTAAAACACCCTCAAACTTTGGGCATTTTAGAAGAAAATAAGTATAAACACAAGTGAGGATTGTATAACTAAGTCGTTAGTAGCAGAACAGATAAGTAGCAGTAATTCACTTGTAGAAAAAGTATATAGACTGTTTGATTATTATTTTAATAGTTTCTTTGAACAACAATTATATAATCTAATTGACTTATAAAAAAAACTATTAAAAGAAATCTTATATAATTGTGAAAGATTAAGTGTTTTTTCTCCACGTACAATTACAATAGAATATATTCTACTGTATCATGATTCTTATAGATCAGTTCTGCAAAAGTACAGTAAACAGTTTTTTTTAAAACAGTTTGTTCTATTGTAGATATATTTGAGAACTTTCATAAGAAAGAAATGATTCCAATCATCTACTTACTTCTCCTGACAGAAGCTGTTACCTCTGTAAAGTTAGAAGACGTAAGAAGTATTATTTTAAAGTTATTGATATTAAAAAATTACAATTGTGAACATGATGTAATTTTCAGCAAAACTCATATCGAGTCTCAGAAAACGCTTAATTATTATGAAAGATGGTTAGAAAAATACAATACGAAACATGGAAAATTTTTTGGTCGTTTTAATAAAATAAACAAAGGAAGTGATTGTATTTCACAAAGCTTTGAGTGTGAGAATACACAAACTAACTGTACTATTGAGCATAGAAGTATCAAAGTGATGAAAACTCTAATGCTGTGTCATCAATTGTGAATCTGTGTTATCATCCAATTCATCCTCGTTCAAGTCACACTTTACATTTTAAATGTTTCAAATTTTATATTGTTACTAAAGTAATTCTAAAATGCACTGAGTTCGCTTTTGACTGCATTAATAATTGTATCATTCTTTTCTTCTTTAATATGCTTATTACTATTTATGATCTCACAACTAAATGTCTTCAATTGTTTTTCTTCTACAAACTTTACACGTTCTTTGTCTTCTTCACATTCATACAATCTCACATTGGTATCATCTGCTGTCTTACAAATAATTTAAGAAATTATCACTATTTAACAACTATAAAGAAGAACAACGTTAACTAAGAATTGGATGATAACACAGATTCAGAAATTCATCATATTAAGAAAACTTGAAGAAGTTTGGGTCAAAATTGAGCATTATGAATCACTTACTCTAAACAATGATCATAAATGCAATTCTAGTTCAGTCATTGAATTAGTTGGTAAACATAAATTTATTAATCAGTCATGATAATTACAAATATGTTTGTCTAAACTAACTACATATAGAGTAATTACAAATAAATAAATACAACTAAATCTGTTTTATGTTTAGTATACATGCAATCTAAATTAGTAGTATACAATACCAACTCTTATTTAATAATACATTTAAAGTATAGTCATGTTCAAGTACAGTGTGCAACTAGGTAACTATTCAGATGAAAGTAGATATATAGGTCACTACCTGTTTCAAATATAGATAAATTTCATTAAGTTATCCTTGGTTGATATAAATTAATTAAGTAATTTTAGTTATACGGACCATTGTAACAGAAGGATTAGGAAACCTATTCAGAGTTGTTGCTTTAAA
Source organism: Homalodisca vitripennis (assembly GCF_021130785.1). Classification (NCBI taxonomy): domain Eukaryota; kingdom Metazoa; phylum Arthropoda; class Insecta; order Hemiptera; family Cicadellidae; genus Homalodisca; species Homalodisca vitripennis. The sequence goes on from NW_025776420.1 coordinate 9,219, forward strand.
TTAATGTAACATTCACTGGGCTCCATAGTACTATTTCAAATATTCAACGAACTCGATCTCAAAACAAATCCTGCTAAATCAACATTCATTCATTTCGTTCTACGATAAAGTCAATCAGATTACATTCCTACAGTCATGCTGGATGAAACTGATATCGATGAGGTCTACTCAACGAAATTCCTTGGAATACACCTAAATCGGGGGTTGACATGGGATTTCCATGTAGACAGTGTTTGCTCAAAGTTATCCTCAGGAAGCTATAATATAGCTTCAATATTGATAGTAGTTTCAATATATTATATTGAAACTACTATCCAAATATTGCCCAGCCCGGGTGCAGATGACGGCATATTATGGAGTAATCTACCCACACCTCTCCTAGGGTTTGGTTTTGTGGGGAGGTTGCACAAACACAAACTTTTCCATATGGTTTTCCACTTCAAGAAAAGCAGTCAGATTAATTGCAAAATTGCAATGGAGAGAGTCGTGTAGGCCAGCATTTAGAAATTTGCAGCTGTTGACACTACCCTACCCTTTTTACCTGCCAATTCGTTAATTACAGCCCAAAACAATTTAGTATTATTTTGATATTCGTTAATTTAACCCTGTAGTAAATACGCTTAGACGTTTTGATAGAATTGGCAATAAATTGTCTTGACGTTCGATAATTATTCTTAAGAATTATATTTAAAGGCTGTTTTTTTTTTTAATTCTTTTGCTCAATTTATCTCTATCGCGAATTAATTTGATTAGATCATTTGTAATCCAAGACTTAAGCCTTTTGAATCTAGATGACTTTTTAATTGGTTTCCTAGAATTATCGATCGCTTGGCCTACCATTTTACAAAAGTCGTATGCAGAATGGTTTACATTTTCTTTCTGAAAAATCGTCTTCCAGTCAATATAAGCAAGATTACGGGACAAGAGCGCAGAGTATATAATCGTCTGTGAAGCTGTATTTGTCATAACCGATGGTTGCTGTAACGGGAAAAGTAATGGTAAGACCAGTGCTATAGTGATCAGTAATCTCAGTCTGTAACACAGCTGCCTGTACGTTGTTCATGTCGTTATATCATATAATAAAGTCATCCAGGCATGACTTTCTAGTTTTTGTTACCCTTGTTGGTTTATCTATACAATAAATGAGACCAGCACCTACTATACAGTTCAAGTATCTGTCAGTATAAGGGAAGTTTGTTTCTAGCAAGTCAAAGTTGAAACCTCCAGCCAAGATAATTATTTCGTCCTTATTCAAACTGTAAAGATAATGTTCTAAAGAATCAAAAAAGTTCAATTTTGCAGTCAAACGTACGGTAGAGAGCCATGAGACAAAAAGTTGTATGACAAAAATTAAAGTAGAGTTTTATGCCGTACGTGTCACCTGTATAAATCTGTGATGCAGTAACTGACAACCGGTTATTGCAGTAAACAACTACACCTTGTTACGCTGCTTATCAGTAAGTACAAAGGCAAACCCGTCAATGGTCCACCCCTCCTCAACACTCCTCAACCAACACTCTGTCAATATTTATTATATCTAGCGAAGGAAAAATAATTTAAATAAATCAAAAGTTCGTCAGTTTTTTTCAAATACTTCTGATATTGCAATGGAATATTTTAAGTTTATCAACACAATTACTTACCTAAAAAAAAATATTTGTATTCAAAATACGAATGCAGTACTAAACAATCGTTCTGGAAAAACAAAGAGTTGTCATCATTCTCAGCCATTTATGCCGTTCAAGCCCAATCACCCACCCGGCCGGAGAAAATATTAAAAAAAATATATTTTATAAATGCCTATACGCACCCAGGCATACACAAAAATTTAATTAGCACTTAAATATTGCATATAATATGTTAATTACTTTTACTTCAGTAAGATGCATTTATATAAATCCATATTATTACAACGTAATTACATTAAAACGGCCTATTTCAGCAGACAATTAAAAAGATTGCATAATTATTACGTTTTAGTCTTTCAAATTTAAAAGATTTCAGTCTTACACAGACAAATTTAGAAGTTAGTGAATTCAGAACATTTAGTTTTATCATAAAATAGTTTCTGGTTAAATAATACAGATATTAAATAGTGAAAAGGTAGAACAAATAATGACATCTGAGAACATAAATTAAACAGTACTAAATGTATTTAAACTATTTATTATTAATCTTAATTTGTTACACCTAGGCCTATGATGCGTATACTCAATACAAGCGTAAGCTTTGTATAAGTTGCTAACAATTTAACACAAAAAACAGAAAATATGTAGAAATATTGTGTATTACTGTGTGTAATAGTATATCAGGCGTCATAAAAACTCCTCTTGGATTTTTTATTTTCTGTGAATTCTTTGATGGTGTATATTTAGTGGTTCACTAGGAAGGTGTGAAGGCTACAGCAGATCCCTTAACTTAGACACTATTTAAGGTAAGAGAATCACTAACATTTAAGGCTTCTATATTTTTTCTTCTGTTAATTATTTGATGATGCATAAACTGGTGATTTACTAGGTAGGTGTGGAGGCTTCTTTCCAAGAAAACTCCCTTAAGCTTTTATGTTGGGAGAATCCTAAATTTTCAAATGATGTACGACAATTGGTTTTTCCTAAAAAAAGCGATGCCCGAATATGAGGTATTGTGTAATTTCCTACGTGGTGTTTATTTTGTGTATTGAATAATTTAAAGTAGGTTGTAAATTAGGTTGGATAACATGCAGAATTAGTGTGTAATACTGTGTTTGTCATAATATCAGGCGTCATAATCAATCCTCCAAGAATTGTTTTCTTCTGTGAATACATAATGGTGTATGTCTAGTTGTTTACCCGCTAGCTTTTTTTGGCCATAACACACAAGAGATTATTAATGGCTTGTGCATATATGACACCGCCTGCTGTTGTCATTTAATCGTGATTAACTGACACAAATAGTATAACACTTCAAAGACATTTACTCTCAGGATGACTGTACATGGGCCACTCTGACAATTTATTTAAAATCAAATTATAATGGTAAAAACATGTAATAAATAACAATATAAAATAAATTAGCGTAACATATAACAAAATATACATTAATAAATGAATAACAAGAACTACATGCGAGATAAAAGGGAGGTTTCGTTTAGGGAAAGCGAAGAGACTATCAATTATAGCCTCGTTGTCGCCTAGGAGATCAGTTATCAAAACCGGCAGATTAAAAATGCGACGGAATCTTGTGAAGGGAGGGCAGTAGTCAAGCACATACTCCACTGTTACAACAGTGTCACGTGTGTCGCAGACTAGAGGATTCTCTCTTTTCATGAGGAAGCCGTGAGTCAGTAAAATGTGTAACCTAAACGCAGGCGACACAACACCACCTCCTCACGAAGATTGCTGCAGTTGGTTGTACCCCATGGTTTAACAAAGTCCTTAGTACGCGGCAGTTTGTTATTCCTGACTGCCCGCCACTCAGAACTCCACTTTTATTTTCTTTTAGCCTTCACCCACCAGGGTAATGTCGGATGCCATCATCCGTGTAGTAAAAGGTTGAAGTTCCAGTGCATCCTTCGCTGCTTCATCCGCCAGCTCGTTTCCCGAAATACCCACGCGACCAGGCACCCAAACGAAAACTACGACGACGCCTCCAGATTTCAGTGTATATATGGACTTCCATACGTCACGTACTATTATATTCGTTGAATACACATCGTTGATACCGGGTAAACTGCTAAGGGAGTCTGTACAGACCACCATCCTCCCAGTTCTAGACCACGTGATGTTAAGGGCCTTCTCTATATATGTTATTTTAGGTGAAAAAATAGAGGAATCAATCAGGAGACGGAAGCCGTAGCGACTACCTGCTGTAACGAATGCACACCCAGTCCTCGAATTGTCCTTTGATCCATCAGTATGTACAATATCGCAGGGAGCTAGGTTGCATATAATCCGACGGAACTCCTGTTCGTATAGGATATTTGTAGTAGAGGACTTTTGGTATTTAGACAGGCTTATATTCATCACGGGATTTGTGATTATCCAAGGTGGAATAAGATCTAGCCCTGACACCTAAGAGTGAAGAGTGACGGGGTCTGCTAGGAACAAATTTTAAATAGGGATAAGTAGGACTTATTCAAAAGTACGGTTTTCAGGTTTTGATGATGATGCATAAATATAATTTAGGGACAATTGCAATCGTCTGAAGAAAAGGGAGGGTTCTTCAGTTTCAGCAAGAAGACTTATGATGGGGGTGGAAAAAAGGCTCCAGTGGCCAGTCGTAAGGCAGGGTTTTGGAATGTATCCAACATTTTGCGAATATTTGCTTTTGCTGATCCGTAAGCATGGCAACTAACGAAATAACAGTAATATAGGCAGGAACGAATGGTGGCTTTGTAAAATTTGAGCAAGCAGCTCGGGTAAGCCCCCCAATTTCTTCTGCTCAAAGATTTCAATTTTTTAAGACATTTAAATATTGTCTAAATTGTGGGATGTGTGCCACCCATGCATGGACGAGTATCAAACATAAGACTCAGAAAGTTTATTTCTTCGACGGTTGGAATTCTCTATCCAATCAAAGTTAGTGTTGGCTTCTCCAGGGTTTGAGGCCTAGAAAAGACCGTGCACTTAGTTTTCGAAGGGGAAAACCAAAAACCCGTTACTCTACACCACTGTTCAAACCGGTTAATAGTCGACTGCAGCAGAGCTCTTTCAGAAGTAGCCAGTTTCCTTGCCGAATTCCTTGCAAAATTGTCTACAATCAAAGAACAGCAAAAGGAGGTATAACGTACAACGTAATTTCATTTATTGCAATGGTAAACAAGGTGCAGCTTAAAACACTTCCTTGCGGGATTCAAATTTCTTGAATGAAAGAATCGGAAAAAGTTTTCCCGAATCTTACTTTGATAGTTCTGTCTGACAAAAAGCCATTTATGAATGCCGCTATGTGACTACCAACTTACTGTTTGAGGATCTGTCACTATATTACCACGACGTACTAGACCAATCATGGAAGGTGGACATGGCCTGCTGCAAACTGTACGTAGTTGTATCCAAATATCAGACTTGGGAGTGGTTCTCTTTATGTTTGCAATGTAGTCTAATCAGGATTGTCGCCAACTCAACCTGAGAACTTGCCTTCCATTTCCTCTCGACCTTCTGTAATTTTTAAGATTTTGTGTCGTAGACATGCGTTTAATACCGTAAGGCAATTTCTACGGTCTTTTAAAGCCTTCGAACAATCCTCCGACCACCACGGAACCGCGTGACGATTTTCTTCCCTGCGGATTTTGGAATGCTCAATTCGCTCGCTGAAATAAGTGCTGATGTAAATGATGCAGTTGCTATTTCTATGTCAGTATTTTGAATATTAATGGTTAGAGTATTTAAGCTATTTCTAAATTCATTCCAATTCGCTTTCTAATTTGTCCGCCTTGCAGGCCTGTCGATTGCAGAAGGAAGCGATTGAAAGACTATGGTAATTGTCACTCCCTGACAGATCGGGAAGAACGGACCAGTGTACCCTGTTTGCACCTCATCCCACAATCCCGAAAGCATGTTTCCCCTATGACTGCTATGACTGGAACCACAGGAACGATTGTTTGCGTTGAGATCGCCAACAATCAAGAAACGGAGAGGGTAGCTGGTTGATTAGATCACGCAGATCGTCAAGGACCAGGTCGTAAGGTAAGGGTGGGATATATGTATAGAGCAGATTGTTATTTCAACAGGAATTTTGACTGTTTTTATAATTGCCTGAACATTTGTGACGATGTTCAAGACTCTGGCGTTCATACAAGAATACGAAAGAATCGCAACACCGCAACAGGCTATTTCTTGTTGGTGATCTAAACGAAAAGTGTCATAACCATTGATTGTAAGAGGTATGTGAGGACCTATTTCAATATTCCATTGTATAAACATGAATTATTTTATGATTATTATAATTAATTCCGTATTTTACTTCTTTACTACATAGTAATTTTTTTCTTTGTTGTGTTGCAGGGCGGAAAGTTCGTTTGGAACTCAGTCCTGATCTCCAATGGGTCCTCAGCTGTATCATCATCATTGTTGAACAGTTGAGGTGACTTAGATGATGACGTATTAGGATTCCTAACAGGCACTTTTGACCTGTTATCGACTTTAGGTTAAATATTCATCTTAAGCTTTTCTGACAGTTTCTTTCTCTCTTCTTAAGTTAATTCATTTTCAAATTTTGCTGAACTTTATCTCTGTAGGTCTTACACTCCTGGTGAAAGTTTATTATAAGACTGTGCATTAGGTTTGGTGGAGGTCTGAACGTCTCGGGGAGATTTACTGGGCAAAACCACAGACTGTTACCCAGTACCTGCGGCAAAGTTGTTGAACAAGATCAGCCAGCTGCTCAGTTTAATGCACGCACCATACCCTCCAAGACTGTACATGAGGAACACTGTGCGGGCTGGACAGGGACAGACATGGATTCAGAGTTAGAAATTCCTTTTTTTGGAGTTGGGGCAACCCTCCTGCTGTACTTTTTACGCTCCTCATTAAATTATAATTTTTTAATAGTCATTATTTTAAGTATTTCGTTCTCTTCTTTATAAATGTAACACTATCTAGTACGCTGAATGCCTTCCTTTACAGTTGATGGTCCTTTACAGATTTCAGTTTTCATAAGGATTTTAACCAGCGCATCGTGTGTAATGGTGCAGGCCGAGATACACCAGGAACGGGCATGCCCTCGATAAAACTGGATGCCGTGGGAGGTAGAGTTAATCTACCCCAGATCCACGGGGCCCGGTGTTGACTCGTTTAACCAGGCTGGGAATGCTCGCACGGTCTGGGCTCGCACGTTGCAGCAGGAGCTCCGACGCTCCTGCTCAGTACACACTTCTTGACCAAGGACATCGAAGTGGCTGGCTTCTGCTCCAGTACATGACGCCTCGGCAGAGCAAGCTCACATCAACTCTCACCGGCGCCAGATAGGGCTCCACCACCGGCTTAAGCACTCCCAAGCGAATCATGCACTAGAACGGTCGGATGATGATATAGGAAGAGAAAGAAAGTGAAAAGACTCCTAAAAATTCCAGTATCGGAAGTGACAGAGTTTGGCCCATGGTGGCGAGAAGTAGAAGAAAGTGTATGGGATCCTATTTGGAAAGTAATTAAAATAGAAATCCCATGCGCAAAGAGAATGCCACAAGTAAGTGGAAGCAATGACATACTCAGCTCAGGTAAGCCCGTGAATTTCCACCTTCAAGCAATGATCCACATACAGCTAGCAAAATTTCCACCATAAAACACTGTCATGCTGACATTCATAACGAATTTATAATGAAGCTGTTTCAATATTTATAAATGGATTATTATCCGTATTTTATTCTATTATATTAAGTATTATAAACAATAACACAAATGGTTTTATTATTTTTTTGCTGTATTATTATATATAGTCAAAGTCAAATCAAAGTCAAATCATCTTTATTTACATAAACTTTAAGTTTAGTAATTATGTCAACAAATAAAGGTTTAGGTCTAGTTGTCTTGTTGGTCTTAGGTCCTCCTTCCGTAGAATTCGTTTAGCGAGTAAAATGGGTCGATCCAGTAGCCAGTTCTTAAGGGTTTGTCTGAAGTGTTTCCGGTCTATTTTTTTCAAGTCTTCAGGAAGTGCGTTACACATCTTGGCGCCAGCATAGCTTGGACTCTTTTCAGTTGCTGTGAGCCTATGGCGAGGCAGGCAGTAATCAGATGCATGTCTTTTGTTATATTGATGCATTTGTGCATAGGTCCTTGCTGCCTCTGGTGCTTTGATGTGAACATGCATCACAGCTTCTAAGATGTATAAATTTACAACAGTTAGTATTCTAAGTTGTTTGAAGGAATCCCTGCATGTTTCCCTGTATTGAAGACTTCCCAGAATTCTTATGGCTCGTTTTTGCAGCACCAGTAACCTTTGTATGTTTCCTGCTGTGGTGCCTCCCCATACGATGATTCCATATTGGAGGTGTGTCTCAAGCAGCGCATAGTAGGCAACTTTTGCTGTAACTAAGTCACCTATGCTTTTCACTCGCCGTATTACATACAGTGCTGTGCTGATTTTTTTGCACACAGAATCAATGTGTGGAGTCCATGAGAGGTCATCGTCTATAGTTATACCTAAGTATTTAGTGGAAGTGACTTCTTCTAATTCAGTCGGCCTCCCTGTATCCTCTTTGTATTTTCCTAGTACTAACTGTTTTGTTTTTCTTTCATTGACAACCAATTCATTTCTATGGCAATATTGAATGGCCATGTTGAGTGCTATAAATGCGTTTACTTCGAGATCTTTTGGTAATTTTTCCCCTAGTAATAGAACTGTGTCATCAGCATACATAAGTCCTTTACTATAGTCTTGTATATAGTTAGGAAAGTCATTTGAGAAGAGGATGAATAAAACTGGACCCAATACTGATCCCTGTGGGACTCCGCGTGAGACAAATTTAGGTACTGATCTAATCTTTTTTATACTCCCTCTGCTTGTGTGATTTATTTCAACCACTTGGCTTCGTCCTGTCAGGTAGCTGGTGAACCATGTTTTTGAAGTACCTTGTATGCCAAGTGTTGACAGTTTCTCAAGGAGTTGTTTATGAGAGAGGCAATCGAAAGCCTTACTGTAGTCTAGTAAAATAGCTGTACATGTATTGCCTGCTTCAAGCTGGTCTATTATGAACTCCGTAAGACTAATAAAGGCTGTTGTTGTTGATTTTCCAGCTAAGAGCCATGTTGGTCAGGTGTTAGTAAAGAATTGGTCACCAGATGTTTAATAAGTCTAGTTAACATTACTTTTTCAATTACTTTAGAAAAGGTTGAGATAAGAGAAATTGGTCTGTAGTTTAGTGCTTGTGTTGTGCAGCCTTGCTTAAATTTAGGGTAAACTTTAGCCAACTTTAATGCAGACGGGAAGATTCCAGATTGAAATGATTTATTAGTAATATTAACTAAGGGTTGTATTAGTTCGTCTTCACATAACTTAACTATCTTTGATGAGATTTCATCATACCCAGCTGATGTTTTTTGTTTTTAATGACCTAATAATCTTGGACATTTCTAAACTGTTGGTTGGCGAGGGTAGTAATGGTGTTAAGTTTACATTTTCAGGTGATAGAAGTGTGTGAGTTTTGTGTAGTCCATTCATGTCTATAATCTTTTTAGCCGCATCAATAAAGAAATTATTTAGGTAGTCTGCCATTATTATTGGGTTAGTTGTAACTTCATCTCCTGTATCAAGTTTAATAGGCAGATTCTTTTCATTTTTTGATTTCCTTTCTGTGTTTCTGATATTCCAGAGTGCCTTTGTTTTATTGTCAGCCTCAGCAATTTTAGATGCAGTATCTTTTTGTCTTAGGTATCGGAGTCTTAGGTCATAGTCTTTTTTTAGTAATGCAGCATTCCTCTTGTCATCCTTTCTACCTGTTGTGTTATACAAAGTTTGAGCTGATGTAAATCTTTGTCTTAGGAGTAGAGCAGTTGGGTCATTCAAAAGTAATGATTTTTCTGCTTACTATATCTTGATTTTATTACTGGACAGGATTGATTTAAAGCTTGGTTTAGGACATTATTAATTTTTTTGTACGTTTCGTTTGTGTCATCAGTATTGTCATCTTCCCACTCTTGCTGCCTCAGTAATTCTTTGAGCCTTAGTAGGTTTCTGTTGCTCATATTTCTTCTTTTCTACAGTCATTTTGGGTGAGGATGTGTTTTTGTTTCTGGATATTGTACACAGTTGTCCTGTATGGTCAGAGATACCGGTATTTAAAACTTCAACATAGATCTCTTCTTGGCCGAGGTTGGTACACACACTGTCTATTGAGGTCATCGAAGTAGGTGTTATTCTGGTTGGAGATCTGTCAATGTTGTCAATTCTGTACATGTTGAATGCTCCTAATGTGTCAGTCAGCTGACTAGAGTCCTTTTTCTTGTTGAGGCAGTCTATGTTTATATCACCGATGAGGAGTGTTGGGTGTTTTTCTGCTTCAATCCCTTGAAGAGCTTCCGATATGATCTCTAGGCCTTCTTCCACGTTATTTCCTGTTCTATAAACTCCTGTGATATAGAACGATGACTTGCTTGAATTAATCTTTAATGTTGCCACTTCGCAGAGCATCTCGGCACAAATGTTTTGTGTGTCAACAATCTCAGTTTTGTTTTCTAGTTTCTTCTTTAACATAAAGAGCTACACCTCCTTTGGTGTGTAATTCCCTACAGTATGCTGCCACCAATGAGTATTCTAAGAGTCTTGTGTTGTCTAATGTCTCCTTTTTTTTGTCCATGCTCTGTTAGAATTACAATGTCTGGTTCAATTGAGTTAAGAAGTGTATTTAGCTTGTCAATTTTATTAGATACTCTGTCTGTATTTTGGTGAAATATTGTAAAATAGGGTTTATTTTGCTTATCCGATCTTGTCCTTTTCCTGTCTATTTTTTTGTAACAGCAATTTAGGTTACATATATATAGCTGAATTAATTACTTTTTGTCTGGATTATTTGTTTTTATACAAAACGCAATCTTAACTTATCAATTGAATTACAAAAACCCAATTACTATTATCACTTGTTTGACGAAAACAAGTACGAATTTGTCTGCATTAAAACATATCAGGTGGGGTTGGACAAATCATTCAATGACGAGAATCACCAACTGTAATGTACAACCCGTACCAGTTTCAAACAATAACCCACCCACAGCTAGTTAATTTCTGCCATCAAACAATGTCACACCGACACCGAATGAATTGTTTTTTGTTTCGTTTTGTTTTTGGTTTTTTTTATAAGGGACTAAATCGCTGCGGTTATCATCGCCCACAAGAAGAATTGGCAACTGCTCGTAATTTCTGGTGTCAATTAAGTAATCAAAGATTATTACATTCTAGATAAAAAAAGAAATAGGAATCACGAAAAGTAGGTGAGTAAATAATTTAAAATAACCTTAAAACTAGAAAACAATAAATGTAACAAGGGAAAGACTGTAGAGAGGTCTTAACCCATATATAAGCTAAAAAGATGAATAGAACATAAATAAGGACTAGGTGCCTAACATTAATTAAATAAACTGTAAAAACTAAACACATTTTACTGCCACCAAGGTAAAGGAGCTAATTTGGCAGCTGTCAAGATAATGATAAATAAAAATTAAAAAATAAAATTAATAAATACTAACAACAATCGATAATCTGAATGAATAAGTTTAACACAGTACTATAATTTATTAATCAGCAACGTTGCATTCAGAAAATATAGAAGTCTTTGAGTTGACGTCTCGTCATCACAGAGAATATCGTTCAACGAAGCTGGCAGATTCGAGTTTCGCCTATGTACCGAGTAGCGAGGGCAGCCAACAAGCACATGTTCAACTGTATTGACAGTGTCACATGCGTCGCAGACCGGAGGATCATCTGGCTACTTGGAGTTCTCTACTCATGAGGAAGCCATGTGTGAGAAGCGTGTGGCCTAGCCGCATGCGACACAATACAACCTCCTCACGACGACTCGGGCGGTACGCTGTTCCCAGAGTCCAACGCAGTCAATTAGTCGTAACTTGTTGTTAACGACTGCCCACCAATCAGTATTCCAATTGGCTTTCAGTTTGCACTTCACCGCCGGGATAATATCGGAAGAAATCATCCGTGCAGTGTAAGGCTGGAGTTCTAATGCTTCTTTAGCTCCTCTATCTGCCAGCTCGTTTCCGGATACTCCAATGTGTCCAGGTATCCAGACAAGAAAGACATCAACGCCTTCAGACTGAAGGGTAAACAAAGAGTTCCATAGTTCGCGGATGATGATGTGTTTTGAAAAACATGTCGCTGATGGCTTGTATACCACTAAGGGAGTCGTTGCAGATAACAAATTTTTTGTCATGGGACACGTGTTTCTGGAGTGAAGACTTTTTTAAACCTAGAGAGATAAAAAAAAATGGCATTAAGGCGCTCCAGGGTGGGATATCACATTGATGAACGACTTTAAACTCGTAATCGTTTAGGCCTATTTCATAAGCGTAGGATTTGGCCTTAACGCCCTAAATTTGGAGGATGTCTTTCTGTATTTTTTTTAATTTTGAAACTCCCTATTGTAAGATAACGTTTTTTAAATTTCCCCAAAATGTGTGCCGAGTAAGTTGGAAACTGTCGAGGGATCAGTTACCACATCGGTACCATGTTTCAGAGCAATCAGAGATGGTGAGGGGGGGGGGGGTTTATAGCAAATAGTTTAAATCTTCCTCCAAACATCAGATGCAGGAGTAGTTTCGTTTTATTCGATCTGTGTAGTCCAGCCAGGACTGCCGCCGTCTCTGTCTAAAAACCTGTCTGGCTTTTGCCCGTGCTCTTCCGTACCTACATAAATTTTCTTCAGTCGGTGATCTGTTGAACTGTCTTAAACATTTTCGACGTTACTTTAGAGCCGCCGAACACTTTTCAGACCACCAAGAAACCTGCCGTTTGTTTGGTGAACCCAAGGGTTTTGGAATGCTCCGCTCTGCGGATGTTATAATATTAGATGTACGAATAATACTCGTAAATAATAAAGTGGCTGTATGAACTAACAAAATTAAATATATAATATAATTTAAAATGCTGTTACAATGGAATATTAATGGTTTGAGAAGCCACTTTGAAGACTTAAAATTACTTATAAAGACAAGAAAACCTAAATTTATTTGCCTAGAAGAGACAAAATTGTCTCCTCATACTCATTTCAAACAAAATGGTTATGATATCTTTCGCCATGTTATGATGTTTGGAGGAAGATTTAATCTATTTGCTGTAAGAACCCCCACCTTCTCTGTTTGCTCTGAAAAATGGTACCGATGTGGTAACTGATCCCTCGACAGTTTCCAACTTACTCGGCTCACATTTTGCGGAAATTTCAAAAACGTCATCTTACAATATGGTGTTTCAAAATAATAAAAAAAAGAAAATACAGAAAGACATCCACCAAATTTAGGGCGTTAGGGCCAAATCCTACGCTTATAAAATAGGCCTAAACGATTACGAGTTTAAAGTCGTTCATCAATGTGATATCCCACCCTGGAGCGTCTCAATACCATTTTTTTTAAATCTCTCTAGGTTTAAAAAAGTCTCTACTCCAGAAACAGTCTACCAACAATAATTCCGTCAAATACTAGGCAGCCTCGCACCCTGTAATGTTGTGTATAATGACGGGTCAAAGGAACGTTGTAGAACTGGATGTGCTTTCGTCACTGGGGTTAGACGATACGGATTTCGTTTCCCCAAGGACTCTTCCATTTTCAAGGCCGAATTAACAGCCATCAAAATGGCCCTAAATATACCGTGTCCCATGACAAAAAATTGGTTATCTGCAGCGACTCCCTTAGTGGTATACAAGCCATCAGCGACATGTTTTCAAAACACATCATTATCCGCGAACTATGGTACTCTTTGTTTACCCTTCAGTCTGAAGGCGTTGATGTCTATCTTGTCTGGGTACCTGGACACATTGGACTATCCGGAAACGAGCTAGCAAATAGAGGAGCTAAAGAAGCATTAGAACTCCAGCCTTACACTACACGGATGATTTCTTCCGATATTATCCCGGTGGTGAAGGTCAAACTGAAAGCCAAATGGAATACCGATTGGCAGGCAGTCGTTAACAAGTTACGACGTATTAAAGACTGCGTTGGACTCTGGGAGACAGCGAACCGCCCGAGTCGTCGTGAGGAGGTTGTGTTGTGTCGCCTGCGGCTAGGCCACACGCTTCTCACACATGGCTTCCTCATGAGTAGAGAACTCCAAGTAGCCAGATGATCCTACGGTCTGCGACGCATGTGACACTGTCAATACAGTTTGAACATGTGCTTGTTGACTGCCCTCGCTACTCGGTACATAGGCGCAACTCGAATCTGCCGGCTTCGTTGAATCATATTCTCTGTGATGGACGAGACGAAGCTATGTTTTCTGAAGGCAACGTCGCTGATGAATAAAGTTTTATGGTTTAAGTATTACGTTAAGCTTATTTATTCCGATTATCGATTGCTGTTTTATATTTATAAATGTTATTATTTATTTGTATTTATCATTTATTATGACAGCTGCCAAATTAGCCCCTTTACAGCTACCTTGGTGGCAGTAAAGTTTGTCAAGTTTGCACAGTTTATTTATTTAATGTCATGTACCTTGTCCTTAAGTACGTTGTATTTATCTTGTTAGCCTCTCTATATAGGTTATGACCTCTCTACAGTCTTTCCCTTGTTACATTTATTGTTATCTAGTTTTAAGTAGTTGGTGAGTAAATTATTTATTCACCTCCAAGTCGTGATTCCTATTTCTTTTGTTATATAGAATTTAATCTTTATTTACCTAATTGACACCACCAAATACGATAAGGTGCCAATTTTTTCTTGAGGGCGTTGATAACCGCAGCGTTTTTTGCCCCTTATATAGATAAACAAAATTGGATGAAATTTGTAACCTCCACCAGGATAGTTCCATTCCTCAGTTTCCTTATAGATTTTGGTTGCCCTCCACAGGCTAGTAAAGATTTAAGGATAAGGAACGGGCTCACTTCCTTCCCACACTAGGTGTTGTTGAATCATTATTTGAAGATAGAAATTCACTAGGTTTTGTTGAAACATTATTTAAAGTTGGAAATTTTTGTATGGGTGAATTCATTAGATGTCGGTAGATAATTGTTTAAAGGTGCAAATTCATTAGCTCTGTGGGTGGATGATTGCTTGAAGTTGGAAATTCATTAGCTGTCGGTAGGTGATTACTTAAAGTTGGGAATTCACTGGCTTTAGGTGGATGTATGTTTGGAAGTGGAATTTCATTAGAAGTCAATAATTCATTGCTTAAAGGTGGAAATTCAGGAGCTGTCTGTTGATCATGATTTGAAGGTTGAAATCAAAAGGTATTGTTAAGTCATTGTTTGGATGAGGGAACTCATTAGCTGTCGGTGGGTCATTGTTTCAAACTAGTACGGGTTGTGCATTACAGTTTGTGTTGGTCATTCAATGATTTGTCTAACCCCACCTGATATGCTTGAATGCAGACAAATTCATACTTTTTTCGTCAAACAAGTGATAATAGGAATTGGGTTTTTATAATTTAATTGATAAATTAACATTGCGTTTTGTGTACAAACAAGTAATCCAGACAAAAAGTAATTAATTCATTTGTATATAATAACACAGCAATAAATAATAAAACAACTTGTGTTATTGTTTTTAAATACTTAATATAATAGAATAAGATACGTATAATAATGCATTTATAAATCTCAAAACAGCTTCTCCTTCTTGATCACAAATGTTAAAAAAAGAATAATAAATCCAATTAAACACAAAAAATTCTTTTTCATTGAGTAAATTACTTTTAGCTTTACGTGGGTAATTATTTGAAATAGAAAATTCATTATATCTCGGTATGATCGTGTTTGATAGCGGAAATTCACTAGCTGTATGTGTATCATTGCTTGAAGGTGGAAATTCACGGGGTTACCTGAGCTGAGTATGTCATTACTTCCAATTACTTGTGGCATGCTCCTTGCATAAGATTATATTTTATTTACTTACCAAATAGGATCCCATACGCTTCCTTCTACTTCTAGTCACCATGGGCCAAACTCTGTCACTGCCAACACTGGAATTTTTAGGAGTCTTTACACTTTCTTTCTCTTCCTCTATCATCATCCAACCGTTCCAGTGCATGACTCTCTGGGAGTGCTTAAGCCGGTGGTGGGCCCTATCTGGAGCCGGTGAGAGTTGATGTGAGCTTGCCCTGCCGAGGCGTCATGTACTGTTGCAGCATTCAGCCACTTCGATGTCCTTGGTCAGGAAGTGTGTACTGAGCAGGAGCCGTGCTACTATACCCAGCCTGGTTAAATGAGTCAACACCGGTTGCCCCAACTCCAAAAAAAGGAGATTCTAACTCCGAATCCATATCTGTCCCTGTCCAGTCCGCACAGTGTTCCTCATGTACAGTCTTGGAGGGTATGGTGCGTGCATTAACTAAGCAGATGGCTGCTCTGATTCAACAACTTGCCGCAGGTACTGGGGAACAGTCTGTGGTATTGCCCAGTAAATCTCCCCGAGACGTTTAGACCTCCCCCAAACCTAATGCACAGTCTTATAATAAACCTTCACCAGGAGCTCTTACATACAGAGATAAAGTTCACCAAAATTTAAAACCAGCCTTAAATTTAGAAGAGAGAAAGAAACTGTCAGAAAAGCTTAAGATGAATATTCAACCTAAAGTCGATAACAGGTCAAAAGTGCCTTTTTGAATCCTAATACGTCATCATCTAAGTCATCTCAACTGTGCAACAATGATGGTGATACAGCTGATGACCCACTGTAGCTCCGGAGTGAGTTCCAAACGTTACATAGAATTTTCCGCCCTGTAACAAAACAAAGAAAAAAATTACCACGTAGTAGAGAAGTTAAATACGGAATTAATTACAATGATAATAATCATAAAATCAAGCTTATACAATGGAATATTAATGGTTTAAGAAGTCATTTAGAGGATTTAAAACTACTTATAAATACAAAAAGACCCAAAATAATATGTATTAAAGAAACCGAATTAGGTCCTCACATACCTCTTACAATCAATGGTTATGACACTTTTTCGTTTAGATCACCAGCAAGAAATAGCCTGTGGCGGTGTTGCGATTCTTTCGTATTCTTGTATGATCGCCAGAGTCTTGAACATCGTCAAAAATCTACAGGCAATTATAATAACAGTCAAAATTGCTGTCCTTAGAAAACTAAGTGCAAATTTATTTCTCGTCTTCAAACCCTGGAGAAGCCAACACTAAATTTGATTGGATAGAGAATTCCAACCATCGAAGAAATAAATTTTCTGGATCTTATATTTTATTCTCGTCTTACATGGGTGGCAAACATCCGACAATTAAATAACAAATATTTAAAACGTCGTAACATCTTAAGATCTTTGAGCAGGAGAAAGTGGGGGGCTGACCCGAGCTGCTTGCTCCAATTTTACAAAGCCACCATTCGTTCCTGCCTAGATTACGGTTGCCATGCTTACGGATCGGCAAAAGCAAATATTCGCAAAATATTGGATACATTCCAAAACCACGTAGGAAATTTCACAATACCTCATATTCGGACATCGCTTTTTGAGGAAAAACCATTTATCATACATCATTTGAAAATTGAGGATTCTCCTACCATAAAAAGCGAAAAAGCTTAAGGGGGCTTTCTTGAAAAGAAGCCTCCACGCCTACCTAGTGAATCACCAGATATGCATCATCAAAGAATTCACAAAAGAAAATATAGAAGCCTAGAGAATTAATAATGACGCAGGCTTATATTATATTACAAACCGTATTACACTATATTTTTGCATGTTGACTAACTGAATTTACAAACAAGGGTATGAGTTAATACACAAAATGAACTCTATGTGGAAAAATATACATTACCTAACCTTTGGACATCGCTTTAAAAAAAACCCATTTATCATACATTATTTAAAAATTTAGGATTCTCCCACCATAAATAGAGGACAAGCTTAAGTGAGCTGCCTTGGAAAGAAGCCCTGAAACCTTCCTAGTTAATTACCAGATATACAGCATTAAATAATTCACAGAAGAAAACGTCTTGAAGAAGTGACTATGTCGCCTGATAATCTATTACACACAGTAATTCTGCATGTTGACCAACTGAATTTAAAAACAGAGGAATGAGTCGATAGAAAACCGAAGGCCATGTATAAAATTACTCACTACTTCTACTTCGGACATCGCTTTTGAGAAAAAAGTATCCATTTTACATCATTAAAAAATTTAGGATTCACCTACTATAAATAGTGAAAAAGCTTAAGAGAGCTGCTTTGGAATGAAGCCTTTACACTGTATCTCCATGCTGTACAGTGATAAATGTGGGATCTGCAACATAGGTTTAAAATACTCTTCTGTGTGCTGCACCGGACCTTGTAAAAATGACACCATTCAAAATGTATAGGGCTGTCTCATAGTGACTTTAGTAAACTACTGAAAGCAGGCAAAGAATCATGGCAATGCAAAATATGTGTGCAGCGAGAACCCTCTGATGAGCCGCAGAGTCTAGAAGTCCATAATCAAATATCAAGAGGATGGCAAACCCACAATCAATATAATTCAGGAAGAATACTTTGAATATGATCCCAATAATACTTCATATGAAGTTGAAAATTATTTTAATATTTCAGAACAATCGCCTTCTATTTTAACTCAAATAACAATAAATAACTCATCAAGGGAGCTGGAAAACAGCACAACTGAGACCAACCAACCTAGAAGAAAGTAATTGTGATGCAGATAAGCTGGCCATGGCAGCTAAAATTGGATCTGCTCTCCTAGAAGAAAACCAATCACTGATTAAGGCGAACCATTCACTAAGGGCAACACTGGCTACTATAGAGGCAATTGCTGAAGAGACCAAGGGTAAGGATCATGAATACCAAGTAAAAAATTAAACAACTGGTAGAAACCCTGCAGTTAATTTATCATGAAGCTGAAAAAAGTAAACATATTTCTCAGAAATTCAGTGGATATTTGAGGAACATCACAAAGAACAGCAACAAGTTATTATCGGATACAGTGAAAAAATCAATAACCTCAACAAGATTATATTACCATAAAAAGAGCACTAAATACAACACAGAACATTAAGATCAAAGACGTAGAAGAAACTAGAGTAACAAAAAAAGGTCAAACAGATATTTACACTTCTAATATGTAATTTTTATTACTATCTGGGACACAGATTAAACCACAAGAGTTTGAAAACTGCTTAAAGAATATGATGGATAGATTAGAAGCCCTAGAAAACAAATTGCTCCATCTTTAGTTGGGAGTAGCACGAGATCACCTTCCTTGTATTGTTGATTATAAAGGTGGTTTCCCCACATCCAGGAACTCCTTGCATCAACTCCAGTCTTTTCTCCTCTGTGTCTTTAATGTTATCGCTTTTTTAATACTCTTGTATAGTCTTAGCTGATTCATTACTTCCGTTTCATCTGAGACCAACAAAATTCAATTTTTGACGTGACAACGTCTTAAATTAGGTTGCGGCTCGGAGTCACTCATGAAAAAGTGTAACGCCCGGTAACGTTACGATGCCCGTCCTGTGGGTCCGCCGCACGGGATCCGCACGGGATAAAGCAGATAACTGTGGGTCCGCCGCACGGGATAAATCAGATAACTATGTTTATTCGTGAAAATGTGGAGTGCTTAGATTCGTCATTTACAACAACTACAACAATAAAGGTAAATAATTGTACACTGATATTTCATTATCGTAAACTATGATTGATTGATTAATTGTTAGATTGACACAAAAGTTGAGAAACTGAGTTTATAGGTTATGTCATACTATTGACAAATGTTGATAGTGTTAAGTAAATTATTAGTTTAAATCACTCTGCAATCAATCGTAATTCAGTCGATTGAGAAGAAACAGCGCGTATTGCTAGTCAAACATTTAAAATAACAAATTATAACCTCTAACCTGTCATAACAGTGCGACCAAACAAACGAACTAAACCGACCAATCACCACGCGCGAAGTTAGAATTTAACTGTGTTTAGCAAGAATTTCAAATTCCAATTTTAGTAAATGTATTATTCAACTTTACCATTTACAATAACAAATTTTAATTAATTTCAAATTATGTACAATGTTTTAGTAAACAAAATATATTTCTATAGTTAAAATTTGTGTAATTCTTATTTTCATTCAATTCCTTGTTCCTATTGTGCAATTTAATAATATTCATATCAATAAATATTCTACCGAGAAAAAGACGTTGTCACGTAAAATCTTCGCCCGTAAAACCGACTTTACAAGCAACCATAATTTTTTTGTTTAATGCTAGGGACAACTGAGTACCTTGAATTTTTACACACAAACCGTGTACCAACAAACCCATGACAATATTGATTTTCGGATTGCTTCTTTCACATCTTGACTAGATAATGCATTTTTTGTATATGTCCTTAGATTTATAGAATTGTTGTAATAAGGAGCTTTCAGATTTCTGCCACACGTACCTTTGTTCTCTCGTTGAAGCTTTAGAATATGATATTGATCCAGTAGGTTTACTAGTGCTTGCTGTAGTGTGTGATTCACTAGAAGAGTGGAAAGGGTGTGTTGGTTTCCTCCAATCACTACAGATATTTGAGTTGTTTGTTGCTATTCTGGATATTATTTTCTGATACTTAAAGGGGTTGTTTAACACAGACTCTATGTTTCTTTTTATTGCCTTTTCTCGAGTGTAAAGTCAGAATCTATGCATGTAAGTATTGCAGTCAAATTGAAGTAAAACCAGCAGCACTTCTCCGATAGTGTCGTTTATTGGGCGTATTGGCAGCCATGAGTGTTCAATATCCAGTGAGATCAGGAGTAGGTATTTAATGCAATCATTTACAACTTCTATGAATTTAAATCATTTTGATTTCCAACTATTTAGGCCTGACGAGTAATTTACAACAATGAAAAGTTTCCCTCGAAGTGTGGTTGTTACAAAACAGTTATATGGACATGCATTTCATTGGGCTCTATTTAATATCTGTAGAAGTATGTCTAAGAGCAATGAAGATACACAGCTATTTGTGTCTCTGTCATACAATACCAATCCGCATGCTTTTTCCCAGTTGGAATATAGGTTCAATTGTTAAGAGATCAGGGGGGTTTTGTCTGGGATAAAAGTAAAACTTTTTAGGTTTGTTATATTACTTTCATCCATGAAGTTTAGGAAAGACAACAGGCCATTGTTTGAACTAACTGCAGTTCTTCTGATAACTTTCCTACAGATGGTCCTAGTTTGAGGTGTATCAATATCCTCATCATCACCTCCTGTTTATTTAAAATACTTAAGGGTACACTGTCTAATTTAATAACTTGATTTGAATTTATTGATTTCTGGCGTCGATTCCATGCAAAGCGCCATCAATGCTGAGTTGTTTGTGCATTTTGGAGACACTGCAAATTGGTTCATTTTCTTTGTTGAATTCTGTTTGGATTATCTGGTCTTTTTTGTCTGTTTGTTTATGTTTATGTTGTTTATGTTTGCAAAATGTTCATGTTTTTTGGTTTTTCTAGGCTTGTAATCCATCCACCATATTTTTTAAGCGGTTTAAAAACTCTTGTGCTGTAATCTGTGTCCCAGTTACTAATGAAGATTGCATATTAGAAGTGTAAATATCTCAGATCGTCGATGAGAGCAGTCGTGTCCTTATCTCTCCGACCGCTGATTGCCTGAGTCGTGTCGTTACATGTCCGGTACGGTCTGACTGTTACAGTGTATTTAATTGTTTTATATCAACATTTTAAATAATTTATTTTTATTGTACTAGTTTATTATCATGGCCGATAATTGTGAAAAGTGTAACAAGGACTTCGTCGAGAGTGATGTAGTAGCCAGGTGCGTCGACTGTAGGCATAGTTTTCATGCCACGTGCACGTGTACAGAATCGAACCAAAGTTTCACTAAATCTTGAAATAAAACCTTGAAGTGTGATTCATGTGTTGAGGAATCTAAATCTAATGCTTCAGTTCGCAGTAGTGAGGACCTCGAAGACAAAAAATTCTATTTTTGAAGCTATTCGGGCCCTAAAAATCGACAAAGAAGGCAAATTTAATGTAGTGTTGTCATTAATTAGTGCTGTGCAAGACGATATAAAAAGTATGCGCGATTGTGTGATTGAGCTGGAGGGTGAACAGGAAAAACTACAGGAGCGCTGCAACAGGCTGGAGCATGCTAATGACGCGTTGGCTGGCGAGGTGTGTGACTTGCAACAGCGACTGCACGATACCGAACAGCACTCTCGATCTGCTAATTTAGAGATAGTCGGTTTGCCAAAAACTTGACAATAAAAATATTGTCGACTGTCACCATCACATTGCCGGTGCGCTTGGAATTGAGTTCACGATGGAGGACTTATCGATCGCTCATCGGCTGCGAGCTTACTCTTTGAGAAGGCATGTACATCCGCCGATTATTGTGCAGTTCGTCTCCAGACGCGTAAAGGAGGACTGGCCGGGGGTAGCGAGGACAAAGAAGAATTTAAACGCCGCGGACATCCACCCATCTCTCACACGGAGTAATGTATACGTGAACGACCACCTGACACCGCACAATAAAGCGACCTTCGCCGGATTTTTCAACGGAAAGGTCGTCATCAAGGCTGCTGAGGGTGCTGAGGCTGTGTGCGTCACCATGATGGAAGATCTCGACAGGTTTGACAACAAGAGATAACTTTCCTCTGTGGTCCGCATTACATAAGTAAGCTTATATCCCTATAAAATTGTGTGTCTTTCGTTAGTATAATAATCAAGTTTTTTTCTTTTGTTTTATTCACTTTATATCTCATAAAAAAAATACTTTTAATTTTGATTTGTATTGTATAATATAATCTAAAATTACATTTTCGATTTTACAACACTTTTTATTAGAGACAATATTTTTAAATTTTCTCTCGATCGGTTATTGTATGTGGAAATGATAAATTAAGTATGACATTGTGATTGATGTAATTTGTTATTATTAGTTTGATGTATGGTTTTGTATGTTTTTTTTATAAATTCAGAATATATCTAACTGTTACTAATCAATTAAATATTTTCTAAATTACATGTTTGCAATATTTATTTTCTTCTTTTTCTTCAAGTGAGTAAAACATTAAATATAATAAATGCAATTATGTTAGTATTATTATATTTATATTGCCTGTTTTTTGTGTTAAATTATTAGCAACTTATACAAAGCATACACTTGTATATTGTATACACATCATAGGCTTAGGAGTAAAAAATTAAGATTAATAATAAATAGTTAAAATACATTTAGAACTATTTAATTTATGTACACAGTTGTCTTTATTTAGTCTGTCTTTCCACAATTTAATATCTTTATTATTTAACCAGAAACTATTTTATGATAAAACTAAATGTTCTGAATTCACAAACTTCTAAATTTTTCTGTGTAGGACTGAAAACTTTTAAATTTGAAAGACCTTAAAATGTAATAATTACGCAATCTTTTTAATTGTCTGCTGAAATTGGCCGTTTTAATGTAATCATATTGTAATAATATGGATTTATATAAATAACATATTACCTATATGCAATATTTAAGTGCTAATTAAATTTCTGTGTATGCCAGGGTACGTATACGCATTTATAAAATATACTTTTTTATTTCAAATATTTTAACCGGCTAGGCGGGTGATTGGGCTTGAACGGCATAAGTGGCTGAGAATGATGAGAACTCTTTGTATTTTCACAACTAATTTTTAGAACTGGAATCATACTTTGAATACAAAGATTTTTTAAGTAGTAATTCTGTTGATAAGCTTAAAATATTCCATTGCAAGATATTGGAAGTTTTGAAATACTTCTGATAAGAAGTATTTAAAAAAACTTTGACGAACTTTTGATTTATTTAAATGATCTTCCTTCGCTAGATATAATAATATTGACAGAGTGTTGGTTGAGGGGGTGTGAGGTGGGGTGGACCATTGACGGGTATGCCTTCGCATTTACTGATAAGTAGCGTAGTTATCAAGGCTGATCTTTTTCCACAACACTTATAACATGGTTTTTGTTTTTAGGCTTAGCTATTCCACTATTAATCAAATTTGCAGGGTATCCTGAAAAAGATCCTGAAAATTTGTAACTCAGTACCATCCTGGATTACACAAGGTAAATGGAATTATGAAGACCGCCTACAAAATATTGGAACAATCTCCAGAAACAAAGGATCTTTTTAATAGACCTCCTAGAATTATTTTCAAAAGAACACCAAATTTGAAAAAATCTATTAGTTCATCCAAAATATATTTAAGATAAAGACAACAGTCAAAATGTCAAACACAAATGCCATCCATGCAATACACAACGCTGTGGAATATGCAATATGATGCAATCTACAAACTGTTACAAAAGCTGCGTTACGCACAAAAAATATTCTATTGCAGAAGACATCACACGTAACAGTTAAAATGTGGTCTATAAATTATCCTGTAAACATTGCCCTAAATACTACATTGGAGAAACATCTTCGTCACTTAGGCTGAAGATGAACAATCATCGTGCCGATGTTTGACATCAAAATTTACTTAGACCCGTATCTGCACACGCTGTCCAACACAATCAAAACTTTGAAAATTGTTTCTCTCTAATTGGATTCAAGAAGTTTCAAAATTATTACAATAAAGAATACACAAAATTATGACTAAGAAGATATGAACAAGCAAACATAATGGCTCTTCAATCAAAATCACCAGTTGGATTAAATTTGAGACGCAGTTAATTTAAATTTATTATTCAAACACTTTATCTATCTCCGTGTTTAGGAAAGGTTACATGTTTAATTTAATTGTTTCGATACCATGTGTTTTTGTTGTTTGCAATGTTTTAATAACTTTCATTCTTATATTTGTTTATATTTTATTTTATACATGCTTTTGATAATGTTACTGAAAAGTAACGAAATATTAAGCATTTTGAGTTGAAGAAACGTGTTTTGTTTTCTTTTATACCTATAAGAGTCCGTTGACATTTTCAGATCTGTGAGATATAGTGCAAGAAACTATATATATTTCAATTTCAATTTATCTCTTTATTCATTACATTGATTTATTTATGGTGACAAGAGTCTTGTTTATATTATTTTAACGTTAATTATTTATTGTGAATTATTTTAAAGTGTGTTACTAGAATACTTTTGTATGTTTTATATTAATTAGATATACAAATGCTACATTTGTTATCATTTTCAATGTAAAGATTTACTTTTGTATTTCATTTTTTGTGTGGAAATAAACGTGATTTGATTTGATCTGTTTGACATTCTTTATTACTCATACTTTCTACGTCTTTGTTCTTAATGTTCTGTGTTTTATTTTGCTCTCTTTTTAGATTAATATAATCTTGTTGGGGTTTTTGATTTCTTCACTGTACCCGCAAATAACTTGTTGCTGTTCTTTGTCATGTTCCTCAAATATCATTTCAATTTCTGTGTAATATGTTTTTCTTTTTCAGCGTCTTGATAAATTGCGTGCAGTGTTTCTACCAGTTGTTTAATTTTTACTTGGTATTCATGGTCCTTACCCTTGGTCTCTTCAGAAATTTCCTCTATAGTAGCCAGTGTTGACCTTAGTGAATGGTTCGCCTTAATCAGTGATTATGTTACTTCTAGGAGAGCAGATCCAATTTTATCTCCCATGGCCAGCTTATCTGCGTCACAATTACTTTCTTCTAGGTTTGTCTCAGTGATGCAGTTTTCCAGCTCCCTTAATGAGTTATTTATTGTTGTTTGAGTTAAAATGGAACGCGATTGTTCTGAAATATTAAAATGATTTTCAACTTCATACGAAGTATTATTGGGATCGCATTCAAAGTATTCTTCCTGAATTATATTGATTGTGGGTTTTTCATACTCTTGATATTTGATTATGGGCTCTAGACTTTGCGGCTCATCAGAGGGTTGTCGCTGCACTCATCTTTTGCACTGCCATGATTCTTTGCCTGCTCCCAGTAGTTTTCTGAAGTCACTATGAGACAGCCCTGTACATTTTGAATGGTGCCTTTTTTACAAGGTCCGGTGCAGCATACAACAGAGTATTTTACACCTATGTTGCAGATCCCACATGTATCACTATACAGCATGGAGATACAGTGTAAAGTCTTCGTTCCAAAGCAGCTCCCATAAGCTTTTTCACTATTTGTGGTAGGAGAATCCTCAATATTCTAATGATGTACGATGGATGATTTTTCCTCAAAAAGAATGTCCGGAGAAGGAGTTCTAAGTAATTTTCTACACGGCCTTCGTTCTATCTATTGACTCATTCCCCTTTTTGTAAATTTATTTAGTCATCATGCATAAATATTGTGTATTACTGTGAGTAATAGAATATCAGGCGTATAATAATAACTCCAAGATTTGTTTTTTCTGCGGATTCTTTGATGGTGTACATTTGGTAGTTCACTAGGATGGTGTGTAGGCTACTTTCCAAAGCAGATCCCTTAAACTTGGACACTATTTAAGGTAAGATAATCCTGAACATTTAAATGATGTATGATAAATTGCTTTTCTCAAAAAGCGATTTCCGAATTGGAGGTATTGTGTCATTTTCCCCTGTTAGTAAATTAACTTGATCAACATGCAGAATTACTGTGTAATACCAACGCAACAGAATTGTGTATACGGTAACGAATTAACATGCATCAAAAATCAATCCTTTAAGATTTGTTTTCTCTTGTGAATTCTTTGATGATGCATATCAGGTGATTCACTAGGTAGGTGTGGAGGTTTCTTTCCAAGGAACCTCCCTTAAGCTTAAGCTTTTTCGCTTTTTATGGTAGGAGAATCCTAAATTTTCAAATGATGTATGATCAATGGTTTTTCATCAAAAAGCGATGTCCGAATATGAGGTATTGTGTAATTTCCTGCGTGGTGTTCATTTTGTGTATTGACTCATTTAAAGAAGGTTGGGTAACATGCAGAATTAGTGTGTAATACTGTGTTAAAAATAATATCAGGCATCATAATCAATCCTCCAAGAATTGTTTTCTTCTGTGAATTCTTTGATGGTGTATATCTAGTTCTTCACCCGCAACCTGTGAAGGCTTCTTCCCAAGGTAGCTCCCTTAAGCTTTTTCGCTCTTTATTTATAGTAGGAAAATCTTTAATTTTTTATGATGTATAATGGATAGTGTTTTCTCAAAAAGCGATGTCCGAAGAAGAGGTACTGTGCAATTTTATTAATGGCGTGCAATATGTGTATTGAAGTATTTCCCTGTTAGTACCATCGGTTGGTCAAAATGCTGAATTACTGTGTAGTAATGTGTGTAAAATAATATCAGGCCTCACAATTAATTCTCCGGGCTGACATGTTTTCTTGGGTGAAATCTTTGATGGTGTATATCTAGTGGTGCACGAGGAAGGAGTGAACGCTTCTATCTAAGACAACTCCCTTAAGTTTTTACTATTTATATTTAATGTTTTAATGAAATATGGCGGTAGGTTTATCCTCAACACGCAATATTTGGAGTAGAGGTGTTTTTGGGTCATAAAAAATAAGAGGTTATCAATGGTCTCTGCATACATGACAACCACCTGCTGTTATGGCGTTGTCATTTAATCATGATTAACTGACAAAAAAATAGAACAACTCAAAAAAAGTTACACCCTGTCTGTAGATTGGCCATTCTGACAATACTTAAAATCAAATCATAATGGTAACACAGGTAATAAATAAAAATATACCAAACTTAACAATGTTATTGTCAAAATGACTGTAAATGGGCCACTCTGGCATTTGTTTTTTAAATACACAACAAGGGAATTAATATTAAATAACATTACAACAAAAAGGAAAACACTACAACCGAAATGGCTGTAAATGGGCCATGCTGGTAATACTTGTAAATCTAACAAACAGAAGAACAAAAATTAATAAGTAATTAAGAAGGTTATTCGGTAGACGGAAGACGTAGCGACTACCTGCAGTAACGAATGCACACCCAGTCCTCGAATTGTCCTTTGATCCATCAGTATGTACAATATCGCAGGAAGCTAGGCTGCATATAATCTGACGGAACTCCTGTTGGTATAGGATATCTGTAGTAGAGGACTTTTGGTATTTAGACAGGCATATATTCATCTCGGGATTTGTGACTATCCAAGGTGGAACGTCACACTGATGTAGTACTCTAAACTCGTACTCATCTAAACCTAATTGTTGGATATAAGATCTAGCCCTGACACCTATGGGTGATGGGTGACGGGGTCTTGCGAGGAACAAATCTTGAAGAAGGTTAAGTAGGTCTCATTCAAAAGCAGGGTTTTCAGGTTATCATGATAATGCATACATATAATTCAGTGGCTAGTCATAAGGCAGAGTTTTGGACTATATCTCACATTTTGAGAATATTTGCTTTTCCATATCCGTAAGCAAGGCAACCATAATCTAGGTAGGAACGAATGGTGGCCTTGTAAAATTTGACAAGCAGCTCCGGTCAGCCCCCCACTTTGTTCCGTTTAAAGCGCTCAAGATGTTAAGGCGTTTTAATCATATGTTTTTTAAATTTCGGTTGTGTGCTACCCAAGTACGACAAGAATCAAACATAAGACCCAGAAATGTTATTTCCTCGGTGGTTCGTATTCTCTGTCCCATCAAAGTTAGTGTTGGTTTCTCCATGGTTTGAAGCCTAGAAAAGAACATGCACTTAGTTGAACATCAATGCTCAAGCCGGTTAATAGTCGACTGCAGACCTCTTTCAAAAGTAGCCAGTTTCCTTGCCGACATGAAAGTGGCAAAAACCTCTACAAACAAAGAACAGCTTACAGGAGACATAAAGTACGATGCAAATTCATTTATTGCAATGGTAAACATAGAGCAGCTTAAAACACTTCCTTGCGGGATTCCATTTTCATGAGTGAGAGGATCGGAAAGAGTTTTCGCGAGACTTACTTTGATAGTTCTGTCTGACAAAAGCCATTTATGAATGCCGCGATATGGCCACCAACACCCCAGAATATTAATTTATATATAATACCTCATCTCCATGCAGTGTCATAGGCTTTCGACAAGTCAAAGAAAATAGCAGCTAAGTGTTTTCTTTGAATAAAAGAGTTTAGGATGGACGTCTCCAAACACAACAGATGGTCAGCAGTAGATCTGCCCTGCCGACATCCACACCAGAACAGAGCAGTCGCCAGAAGATTGTTTTTTTTCCATATACCGCACAAGCCTTCTATTGACCATTCTTTCAAGGAATTTGCAGATCCAACTAGAAACGGATATAGGCCGATAGCTACTTGGAGACGCTCTATCCTGGCCCGGTTTATGTAGTGCGATAATATGTGAACGACGCCAAGATGTAGGAAATACATTTTCTAAGTAAATTCTGTTGTATAAAGTTAAAAGGTCTTTCTTAGTTTCCTCCGTCAGGTTCCGCAACATGGCATAATGTATAATGTCAGGACCTAGTACGGAGTTTGAAGTGCCCTTAAGGGACAAATCGAGTTCTTTTATGGTGAAGGGAAGGTTTAAAGGGGAGTCATTATTTCGATTTAAATTAATGGGGAATCTTTCCTGAGCAGCTTTAAAATGTTGAAAGTAGAGGCAATACGACTACGTCTTTGAAACTTGCTCAAAGTGAGCCGCAAACAAGTTCGCAACTGTTAGAGGATCTGTCACTATATCACCGCTACGTTTTAGACCAATTATGGAAGGTGGAGAGGGCCTGCTGCAAACTGAACGTAGTTTTATCAACATATCGGACGTAGACATATTGGTTCTCTTTAATTTTTTAATGTAGTCTAACCAGGATTGTTGCCGACTCAATCTGAAAACTTGCCATGCCTTTCATCTTGATCTTCTGTTAATTTTAAGGTCTTGTGTCGTAGGACATATGTTAAACACCTTAAGACATTTTCTGCCGTCTTTTACAGCCATCGAACATTCCTCTGCCCACTACGGAACTGCGTGACGACTTCGATTCCCTGAGGATATGGAAGTGCTCAATTCGCCCGCTTAAATAAGAGCTGATGGAAATGATGCATTTGCTATTTCAATGTCAGTATTTTGAGTGTTAATGGTTAGAGGATTTAAGCTATTTCTAAATTCATTCCAATACGCTTTCTGAACTATCCACCTTGGAGGCGTGTCGATTGCAGAAGGAAGCGATTTAAAGGCTATGGTAATATGCGCATGGTCACTCCCTGACAGGTCGGGAAGAACGGACCAGTGGACCCTGGTTCCCAAACACGGACTGCATATAGAAAAATCAATTGCCAACCACACGCCGGTACTAGGGCACATGTAGGTAGCCGACCCGTCATTGAGTACGACCGTTTGCACCTCATTTTACAAACCCGAAAGCATATTACCCCTCTGACTACAATGTCTGGACCCGGGAACGAATATGTGCGTTGAAATCGCCAACAACCAAGAATGGATAGGGAAGCTGGTTGATTAGATCACGCAGATCGTCAAGGACCAGGTCGTAAGGTAAGGGTGGGATGTATATAGAGCAGATTGTTATTTTAATAGGAATGTTGATTGTTATTATAATTGGCTGTAGAATTGTGACGATGTTCAAGACTCTGGCGTTTAAACAAGAATCCGAAAGAATCGCAACACCGCCACAGGCTATTTCTTGCTGGTAATCTAAACGAAAACTATCATAACCATTGATTGTAAGTGGTATATGAGGACCTAATTTGGATTGTTAAATATATATTATTTTGTGCCTTTTTGTATTTATAAGTAGTTTTAAATGCTCTAAATGACTTCTTAAACCATTAATATTCCATTGAATAAGCATGATTTAATTTTATTATTATAATTCATGCAATATTTGACTACTTTACTACATATTAATTTTTTTCTTTGTTTTGTTACAGGGCGTAAAATTCTATGTAACGTTTAGAACTCAGTCCGGAGGTCTAATTAGGTCCTCAGCTGTACGATCATCATTGTTGGACAGTTGAGATGACTTAGATGATGACGTATTAGGATTCATAACAGGCAATTTTGACCTGTTATCGACTTTAGGTTGAATATTCTTCTTAAGCTTTTGTGTCAGTTTCTTGCTCTCTTCTAAAGTTAAGGCAGATTTCAAATTTTGCTAAACTTTATCTCTGTATGTAAGACCTCCTGGTGAAGGTTTACTATAAGACTGTGCATTAGGTTTGGTGGAGGTCTGAACGTCTCGGGGAGATTTTACTGGGCAATATCACAGACTGTTCCCCAGTACCTGCGGCAAGTTTTTGAACCAGAGCAGCGACCTGCTCAGTTAATGCACGCACCAGACCCTCCAAGACTGAACGTGAGGACAATGTGCAGACCGGACAGGGACAGAAATGGCTTCAGAGTAAGAAACTCCTATTTTTGAAATTGGGGCAACCTTCCTCCTGCACTCTTTACTTGACTCGTTAAATGAAAGTTTTTTCGATAGTCATGATTTGTAAAATTTCTATTTCTTCGTTATAGACATTACACTCTCTTGAATATGCCGGATGTTTTCCATCTTTCTTATGACTCATAACAAGAAATAAAGGTGTAGGAATATTTATTCTACACTTTTGATTTTGTTCGTCGTTTTGTTCTTTTTTCCGTTTTTCCTTGTTTGTTTTGATCAAGCTCACATTCAGAGTCAGACAACTGTCGTTTTTTTTCTAGTTAACTTTGATCCCTTGCTACCACGCTTTGCCCTAATTTTGGGTTGATTTTAGTTTCGATAAGGATTTTAACCAACGTAACGTGTGTATGGGTGCAGGCCGAGATACACAAGGAACGGCCAAGCCCTCGATAAAACTGGGTCCCATGAAAGCCCAGATCTCCGGGGTCCGGTGTTGACTCGTTTAACCAGGCTGGGTATACTCGTACGGCCTGGGCCTACACGTTGCAGAAGGAGTTCCGACACTCCTACTCAGTACACACTTCCTGACCAAGGACATCGAAGTGGCTGGCTTCTGCACCAGTACATGACGCCTCGGCAGAGCAAGCTCTCACCGGCGCCAGATAGGGCTCCACCACCGGCTTAATCCCTGCCAGCGAGTCATGCACTGGAACGGTATCCGACCGAGGATAGAGGAAGAGAAAGAAAATGAAAAAACCACTAGATACGAAACTTTTCGCCGTGATGCTATCCCACGTGGTTCCGTCTGAGGAGGGGTCGCGATTCTCGTTGAATCATCTGTACCCGCTGCAGAATGTGCTCTTCAAACCGATCTTCAGGCTAAAAGTGTAACTATCTCAATCCCTATTCATCTTACTATATGCTGTGTTTATTTTCCTCCAGAACAGTTTGAAAACCTCGATTCTTTGCCTACTCCTTTTATTGTTGTGGGTAATTTTAACGCCCACCATCCATCTTGGGGATCTACTGGGTCTAACACTAAAGGAAACTCCCTGGTCAGAATTCTAGACAGTTTAACAAGACTATCTTGAACAATGACTCCCCAACTTACTTGTGTCCACGTTCAGGGTCTTGGTCCGTCATCGACTTATCCATTTCCACCCCTGTTGTGGCACATAGGTTTGTTTTGGAGGTCCTCCCTGACTTCTACGGAGGCGATCACGCTCCCGTGAAACTGAGTGATACACGTGCCCCAACATCGCCATCAAGACGAACAAGATGGATTCTAACCAAGGCTGACTGTGAGCGATTCAAATCTATTGTATCTACATGTGACTCTGATATTCCAACTGACGTAAACAAAGCATTGAGGAAACTTCGTTCTGTATATGGCCGCCCTCCGACCAGCCATATCCTTGGTCTTAAGCACCTAGGTCTTGTAACTACAGACCAACTCGAGATGGCTAACATCCTTTCCTCCACCTTCGCAGAGGTATCGATTACCAGCTCCTATACAGAACATTTTGAGACTGTAAAGACTGCGGAAGAGGCTAGACCGGTGGATCTGAATAGAAATAATATCAGTCCTCTTAATCTTCCTTTTTCGATGGTTGAAATCCAGACTGCACTCGCATCATCCTCCTTCGAACTCATGTACAGGACCCGATAATATCCATTATGCCATGCTGAAAAATCTTCCTAAAGAATCAAGCTATGTACTTTTGCTGCTTTACAATGAAATATTTTCACAACGGCGTTTCCCTACTTCCTGGAGCAAAGCTCACGTCTTTGCTTTGTAAACACGTAGTTCTTGTTTGGGTACCTGGTCGTTAACTGATCTACTGGGCGACAACGAGGCTATAATTGGGAGGCTCTTCGGTTTTTTAAACGAAACCATCATTTAGGCCGAATATAGTTCTTTATGTTAACTAATAATGTATATTTTGTTATTTGTTACGCTAATTTTATCTTATGTTTACCCATTTTATTTCGTTTTTAATGTTTGTTTGTCCTGTTTGTTAGATTTACAACTGTTACTAGTACACCTTAACGAATCTCAAATTGGAGGAAGGATGCAATTGATAGGACTTGGCTGTGGGGTTTTACCAACATATAGTAGTCTTCTTAAGCTCTGATGTCACACAAGCGGCTCGCCGGACTGCCACAGTGATCAGCAAACTGACAGCCAACAAAAAAGTGGACCCGAGACTAAGGACACAATCGTTAGGACACTATCATGGATCGGTTGTAGTAGTCTCCATATTGTCAGATGTCATACAAACGGTTTATGAGCCTGCCAAAACTATCACAATACTGACAGCTACTATTGATGTGGACCAGGGAATGAGAAAACAGCCGTTAGGGAAGTTTCATTTATCTGTTATAGTAATCTCCTTAAGCTCCAATGTCACACCACCGACTTGCAAGGCTGTCACGGTGATTATAAAATTGACAGCACACACAGATTTGGACACGGGACTGATAAAACAATCGTTAAGACACTGTCCATATTGTGTTGTGGTAGTTTCTTTAAGCTATGGTGTGATACAAGTGACTCACGAGACTAGCATAAAGATCAGAAAACTGGCAGCAAACACAGATGTAGACCCGAAGTCAAGAAAACAACCGTTAATACATTGCTATAGGGTGTCTATAGCTTATATCTTCATACCTACATATATTAGTCTCCTTAAGCTCTGATGTAATACCAGCGACTCTCGAGACTGTCACAGATGTTGTTCCGGAACTGAGGAAACAACCGTTAAGACAATGTCCATGATCTGTTTCGTACTTTCCTTAAGCTGTGATGTCACACAAGCGACTTATGAGCCTACCACGAAGATCATAATACTGGCATCAAACACATATTTGGACCCGAAACCAAGGAAAAACATTTAGTACTTTGCTGTAGGGTATTACCTACATACAGTAGTCTCTTTAAGGTCTGATGTCCCACAAGCGGCTGGCGAGCCTGCTACAGTCATCAGCTAACTGACAGTCAACACAGATGTAGCCCCGAGACCGAGATGACATTCGTGACGACAATTTCCATGATCTGATTCGATATTCTCCTTAAGCTCTGATGTTACGCAAGCTGCTAACGCGACTGCCTTTGTAATCAGCAAACTGAAAGGCAACACAAATGTTGACTGGGAACTGGTGAATCAACCGTTAAGACAATATTCATGATATTTTTCGATAGTCTCCTTAAGCTTTGATATAAGACAACCTGCTCTTAAAATTGCCTTTGTAATTAGCATACTGAAAGCCAACACAGAAGTTTACCCGGTACTGAGGAAACAATAATTAAGACACTGCCCTTTATCTGTCATGGTAGTCTTTATAATCTCTGACGTTACACAAGGTAGTCAATAGACTGCTGGAGTGATCAACAAATGGCGGCCAGCACAGATGTGGATCCAGGACTGAGGTAACAACCATTAGGACACTTTCTATTATTTTATGTTAGTCTGCTTAGAGTCTCATGTCACACCAGCGACTCAAGAGACTGTCACAGACGTTTACCCAAGCGTAAGGAAACAACCGTTAGGACAATGTCCATGACCTGTTATGGTGATCTTCTTTAAGCTCCGATGTCACACTAGCGACTTACAAGACTGTTACAGTGATCAGAAAAGTGACAGCAAGCACATATCTAGACTCTGTATTGAGGAAGAAACCGTTAGGAATATGTCAATGATCCGTGTTGGTAGTCTCCTTCATCTTTGATGTCACACCAGCGACTCACGAGGCTGCCCTTGTAATCATCAAACTGACAAGCAACACACATGTGGACCCGTGTATGAGGAGACAACTATTAGGGTACTGTCCACGGTCTTCTATAGTTATCACCTTAAACTTTGATTTCAAACAAACGGCTCTCGGAACTAACTAAGTAATCAGCAAGCTGACAGCAAACATAAATGTGGACACGGGTCTGAGGAAACAACTGTTAGGACCCTATCCATGATCTGTTTAGTAGTCTCCTTAAGTTCTAATGTCACAACATTGACTCACAAGACTATTAAAAAAATCAAAATACTTACAGCCATCACTGATGTGGAACAGGGACTGAGAAAACAACCGTAAAGCCACTATCCATTATCTATTGTAGTACAATCCGTAAGCTCTGTTGTCACACCAGCGCCTTACAAGTCTGTTAAAGTGATCATAAAATTGACACTAAACACAGATGTGGACCCGGCAATGAGGAATCACTCGTTTGGACACTGTCTATGTTGTGCTATGGTAGTCTCCTGTATTCAATTTTCTGACCCGGTCATAACCAGATAGAGATATTGGACGATCTGCATGCTTCTAAAATACGGTAGCATTTATTCTCTGGCATTATCCATTACACTTCTTAATCACAAAAAATGAACGAGAAAATAATTACGCTTCAAAATAAGCAGAAGTTTTTTGCTATCCACCAACATAGCTGCAGGACGGCCAACAAGGATTTCAACTTGTACTCTTTGACAAAAGATTCACAACACAAAAGAAAGACATTATTTTGTTTATTATCTTTAGACGATGATAAATACAAAATATTATGAGCTGTAGTGTTTCTTACAAGCAAGAAAAGAAAAAATTTCTGCACAGTTTTAATAGAAGCGAAAAGCGGATTACTTTGTTCCTGACTTAACTTTTCGTTGTATCTTGTTGTTTATTTGATAAAATAGTGCTATATACGAATATTGTGACGTATATTATTATTATTATTACATTTTCGTTTAGTATACTATTGGTCTTCGTTTATTTGAAAAAAATTAAAAGTAGCAAATGTGAAAATGGAGCAGTTTTTATTTTCTGCCACTATTAATACTAGCTAGACTATTGGACGATCTTCTGACTTTTGAAAACTAAAAAAATTCAAAAGCATAAGATCTCTGGCTTTGTCTATTACACTCCTTAATTACAAAAAATGAACGAGAAATTAATTTAGCTTCAAAGGAAGCAGAAGTTGACGACAGAAGTGAAGACTCGCTACAGAGTCTTCAAAGGCTAGCTTGCGTAGGCATCACGGGAGCGATGAGCTCCGGCCAAACAATAGCAATTAAAGCGGTCCTGGGATACACTCCTCTGGGGCAGGAGGTGGTGAGAACAGTCGCTGTAAGTATAATGAAGAAAAAAGGATAATAAATGCTACCTTCTTAGAAGGCCTTATGAAGATATTGCAAGTATTTCCTGAGGCTGAAATGTTCACCAAAGTGTCAGACGCAATGGTTAAGAAATACTCCTGTGACAACCCATATGTGGTCTCTATCGGAAGTAGGGAGAAATGGATTAAAAAGGAGGCCTACCCTACAAAAGGAGTCCTGAAGTTTTACACAGATGGTTCACGCCTTGACTCTAGGGCAGGATACGGAACACACGGACCAGGAGTCGACATGGCTGTGCCCCTAGGAAGACATGCAGCGATTTTCAGGCGTAGGTCATGGCAATAGACTCATGTTCCAGAAGACTCATACAAATGAGGACAAAAGGATTAAAATACCTAATACTTTCTGATAGTCAGGCTCCACTGAAGACAATTGATACCTGTTCGTTTGATTCGAAAGCGATCTAGGAATGTAAGAATGCTCTAACATAGCTGGCAATAAATAACACAGTAACACCGTGTTGGGTACCGGGTCATGAATGCATTTATGGAAATGAAAAAGCAGACACCCTCGCCAAAAAAGGGAGCGGAATCCACAATAGTGGGGCCTAAGTCAGGTTGCGGGATAGCCTTCTCCAACATTAAAGCTCTGGTCAAAAATTGGGAAAAGAGGATAAGAAACATTAATTAGATTAGAGCCTCAGGATTAAGACTATCCAAAATGTTTATCTCTCCTTACGTTAAAGGGTGGAAATCTCTCTTAGATCAGAATAAGGAGGATATAATAATAATATAACGAATGTTATATTATTATAAAATCCAACCAAAGCCAGTGAATTTGTAGTTTAAACCATAACCCACCGACAGCTAATAAATTTCCAACTTCAAGCAATGATCCACCCACAGCTGGTTAATTTCCACCATCAAACAATGTCACACCGAACCTGAATAATTTTTCTCTTTCAAACCAAAAAACACCAAACCAAGTGGTGACCAAAACAAGTAGGGATTTATCGACATAGTAGCATATCAGGTGGGGTTTGTGTTTGGGTTGAGTTTAAATTTGTATTCTTTTTTCACATTTATGACAACGAATGAGAAGCTATTACGAGATTATTAGATGTATTTTATTCATTTTAATATGTATCATGAACACTAACACTAGTTGTTTTAATATTTATACCTGTATTATTATATGTAGTTGAATTCCACCTAAAGCCAGTGAATTTCCAAATTCAAGCAATCACCCACCGGCAGCTAATGGATTTCCAACTTCAACTATTGATCCACCCACAGCTAGTTATTTTCCACCATCAAACAATTTCACACCGACACCGAATGAATTTTCTCTTTCAAACCAAAAACACCAATCCAAGTGGTGTCCCAAAAAAGAACTGACCCGGTTAAAGATTGTGAAAAGCCAGATCAACGTTAAGATCTGAAGAACTCTGAAAGCGACAAACAGGACTTTGTTTGCTGTCTTCCGACTACGGAGACTCAAACCTCGGCTCCACTCTACACTCCGCAGTCTCCAGGTACTGTGCCGTGTCCGCATTGCAGTGTGGCCAGCACAGACAGTCCTAGTTGAAGGCATCTCTCCAGCCCACACTAACGGTAGATTACGCTGCCAGGACGTAGGATGTCAGCTGCTCTGCGACTTTATTTAGTACTTCCAGTAGGAGTAAGTACATCCGGTTTCTGATGTATACATTTTGTATTTATTATACTTATTCTGCATCGCCGGGTGTCCATGGGTTTCTTTTAAGTACAATTTGTTTTTCTTTTAAGCCACCTACAGTGATCTTATGTAGAGAGTTCCTTATCCACTGCTTTCTTATATCTACAAATCTGCAGTGAATATGTTGGTACTGACTAATTTATCATTATGTCGCGTATCTGAGACCATCCATGTCAGTCCTTGGTCAGGAAGTGTACAGTAATGAGAGATGTCGGAGTTTCTGCTGCTAGAGGACATACATTCTAGAGTCATTCATAATTTCTGTCTATAAAATAATTCTGTAGGTTGTAGTTCGGATTCCTATTTTGTGTGTCTTATAAAAGTAACCCAAGATTGGAATTGTAAAATTTGAGCAGAATTATCTTTACTATTATAACATATGCTTATTCTCAGTTCGACTAAGAGAAAGAGGCTGCTGATTGTTGTTTTATTTCCATGATCTATGGAAAATTTCTTAAACATCTCATGTAAATTGTGTGCTTTTGACGAGAAACCAACGAACATACTGCCTATAACAATCGGAGCTCGAGAAACCAAAGAATTTTTATTTCTAACGTTGGTCTCGAATCTTCAATTGACGTGTAACAACAACGGAGCTACTATGTGATGATTTCAAAGAAGCGGAACTTTCCTATGCTTTAAAACATTACGATGAAAAATTCAATAAGTGTAACATAGATTTCAAACATATGTTTTATGCTATGTTTGAATACATTTCTTGTTACATTGTACATGATAACTGCAAAATTATTTATCTCTTTGCTTGGTTCAAATAGGTCTTCCTCCTGTTAACTTCAATATCCCCTGATGTTATGGATTCTCTTCATTAAGTAAAGGAAATCGTAATATCTCTTCTTGCGGGCATACCTTTTGGCTCTGTAGCATTAACCAGAGTTTTCAAATGTGACAAGACCTGCGAACGTATCTCTTCGGATAGTATTGGACTTGGTGCTTGACTGCATTGCTCTCCACCAACAACAGGCACCAGATGAAAATGGACCAATTATTACTTTTCATTTCCCAGAACCCAACAAGGTTTCAGCACAATCGGAGGAAAAAAAGAACTGAATTCATTACAGATTGTGAAAGCCAGATCAATGTTAAGATCTGTAGAACTCTGAACGCGAAAAACAGGACTTTGTGTGCTGTCTTCCGACTCCGGAGACTCAAACCTCGGCTCCACTCTACACTCCGCAGTCTCCAGGTACTGTGCCGTGTCCGCATTGCAGTGTGGCCACCACAGACAGTCCTAGTTGAAGGCATCTCTCCAGCCCACACTAACGGTAGATTACGCTCCCAGGACGTAGGATGTCAGATGCTCTGCGACTTTATTTAGTACTTCCAGTAGGAGTAAGTCCATCCGGTTTCTGATGTATACATTTTGTATTTATTATACTTATTCTGCATCGACGGATGTATCCTTGGGTTCTTTCAAGTGCAATTTGTTTTTCCTTAAAGCCACCTACAGGGATTCTTATGTAGAGGGTTCCTTATCCACTGTTTTCTTATATCTACAAATCTGCAGTGAATATGTTGGTACTGATTACTTTCTCA
This sequence comes from Homalodisca vitripennis, assembly GCF_021130785.1. Taxonomy (NCBI): domain Eukaryota; kingdom Metazoa; phylum Arthropoda; class Insecta; order Hemiptera; family Cicadellidae; genus Homalodisca; species Homalodisca vitripennis. The sequence goes on from NW_025776420.1 coordinate 48,441, forward strand.
TTATGTCGCGTATCTGAGACCATCCATGTCAGTCCTTGGTCAGGAAGTGTACAGTAATGAGAGATGTCGGAGTTTCTGCTGCTAGAGGACATACATTCTAGAGTCATTCATAATTTCTGTCTATAAAATAATTCTGTAGGTTGTAGTTCGGTTTCCTATTTTGTGTGTCTTATAAAAGTAACCCAAGATTGGAATTGTAAAATTTGAGCAGAATTATCTTTACGATTATAACATATGATTATTCTCAGTTCGACTAAGAGAAAGAGGCTGCTGATTGTTGTTTTATTTCCATGATATAAGGAATATGTCTTAAACATCTCATGTAAATTGTGTGCTTCTGACGAGAAACCAACGAAAATACTGCCTATAACATTCGGAGCTCGAGAAACCAAAGAATTTTTATTTCTAACATTGGTCTCGAATCTGCAATTGACGTGTAACAGCAACGGAGCTACTATGTGATGAGTTCAAAGAAGCAGAACTTTCCTATGCTTTAGAACATTACGATGAAAAATTCAATAAGTGTAATATAGATTTCAAACACATGTTTTATGCTATGTTTGAATACATTTCTTGTTTCATTGTACATGAAAACTGCAAAATTATTTATCTATTTGCTTGGTTCAAATAGATCTTCCCCTGTTAACTTCAATATCCCCTGATGTTATAGATTCTCTTCATGAAGTAAAGAAAATCGTATTATCTCTTCTTGGGGGCATACCTTTTGACTCTGTATCATTAACCAGAGTTTTCAAATGTGACAAGACCTGTGAACGTATCTCTTGGCTAGTATTGGACTTGGTGCTTGACTGCATTGCTCTCCACCAACAACAGGCACTAGATGAAAATGGACCAATTATTACTTTTCATTTCCCAGAACCCAACAAGGTTTCAGCACAATCGGAGGAAAAAAAGAACTGACCCCGTTACAGATTGTGAAAGCCAGATCAACGTTAAGATCTGAAGAACTCTGAAAGCGAAAAACAGGACTTTGTGTGCTGTCTTCCGAATCCGGAGACTCAAACCTCGGCTCCACTCTACACTCCGGAGTCTCCAGGTACTGTGCCGTGTCCGCGTTGCAGTGTGGCCAGCACAGACAGCCCAAGTTGAAGGCATCTCTCCAGCACCCACTAACGGTAGATTACGCTGCCAGGACGTAAGGTGTCAGATGCTCTGCGACTTTGCTGTCAAGACAGCACGCATAGTCCTGTTTGTCGCATTCAGAGTTCTTCAGATCTTAACTTTGATCTGGGTTTTCACAATCTGTAAACGGTTCAGTTTTTTTTTTACCTTTGATTGTGTTAAAACACTGTTGGGTTCTGTGACAAGAAAAGCAATATTTGGTCCGTTTTCATGTGATGCCTGTTGTTGGTGGAGAGCAATGCAAACAAGCATCAGGTCCAATACTAGCCAACAGTTAAGTTTACAGGTCTTGTCACATTTCAAAAGTCTGGTTAATTCTACAAGTCAAAAGGTATGCCCGCAAAAAGAGATATTACGTTTTCCTTTACTTCATGAAGAAAATCCATTACATCAGGGGATATTGAAGTTAACAGGAGGAACACCTTGTTGAACCATGCAAAGAGAAAAACCATTTTGCAGTTTTCAACCACAAACAAAAAATGTTTTTCAAACTTTCATAAAACATATCTTTGAAATCTACCTTACATTTATTCAATTTTCATAATAATGTTTTAAAGCAGAGGAAAGTTCTGCTTCTTTGAACTCATCACATGGTAGCTATGTTGTGGTTACACGTAAATTGCAGTATCGAGACTAATGTTATAAATGTAAATTCTTTGGTTTATCAAGTTCCGATTGTTATAGGCAGTATTTTCGTTAGTTTCTCGTCAGAAGCACACAACTTACATGAGGTGTTTACAAATTGTCCTTAGATCATGGAAATAAGACAACATTCAGCAGCCTATTGCTCTTAGTCGAACTGAGATAAAGCATATGTTGCAATCGTAAAGATAATTCTGCTCAAATTTTACAATTCCAATCTTTAGTTACTTTTATAAGAAACAAAAAATAGGAAACCGGACTACAACCTACATAATGATTTTATATATAAAATAAATGAATTATTATCCTGGCGTGTTGGTGGTCACATGGCCACATTCATAAATGGCTTCTTTTCAGACAGAACTATCCAAGTAAGTCTCGGGAAAACTCTTTCCGATCCTCTCATTCATGTAAATGGAATCCCGCATGGAAGTGTTTTAAGCTGCACCTTGTTTACCATTGCAATACATGAATTTTTTGCATCGTACTTTATACCTCCTGTACGCTGTTCTTTGTTTGTAGAGGGTTTTGCAATTTTTATTTCGGCAAAGACTCTGCATACTTTTGAAAGAGCTCCTTAGTCGACTATTAACCGGCATGAACAGTGGTGTCCAACTAAGTGCATGGCTTCAAACCCTGGAGAAACAACACTAACTTCGATGCGACAGAGAATACCAACTACCGTGGAAATAATATTTTTGGGTCTTATGTTTGATTCTTGTCGTACTTGGGTGGCACAAATCCGAAATTTAAAAAACAAATGTTTAAAACGCCTTAACATCTTGAGAGCTCTAAACGGAACAAAGTGGGGGGCTGACCGGATCTGCTTGCTCAAATTTTACAAAGCCACCATTCGTTCCTACGTAGATAACGGTTGCTATGCTTACGGATCAGCAAAAGCAAATATTCTCAAAATGTGAGATATAGTCCAAAACTCTGCCTTACGACCAGCCACTGGAGCCTTTCATTCCACCCCCATCATCAATTTTTTTGCTGAAACTGGAGAACCCTCCCTTATGTACCGACGACTACAATTATCACTGAATAATATGTATGCATTATCATGATAACCTGAAAACCCTGCTTTTAGATGAGACCTACTTAACCTTCTTCAAGATTTGTTCCTCGCAAGACCCCGTCACCCATCACCCTTAGGTGTCAGGGCTAGATCTTATGTCCAACAATTAGGCTTAGATGAGTACGAGTTTAGGGTAGTACACCAGTGTGACGTTCCACCTTGCATGGTCGCCAATCCCCTAATGGATGTAAGCATGTCTAAATAAAAAACGTCCTCTACTACAGATATCCTATACCAACAGGAGTTCCGTCGGATTATATGCAGCCTAGCTCCCTGCGATATTGTATATACTGACGGATCAAAGGACAATTCGAAGACTGGGTGTACATTCGTTACTGCAGGTAGTCGCTACGGCTTCCGTCTCCCGAATGATTCCTCTATATTTACAGCGGAACTAACAGCTATAGAGAAGGCCCTCAACATCACTTGGTCTAGAACTAGAAGATGGTGGTCTCTACAGACACCCTCAGCAGCTTACACTGTATTAACGATATGTATTCAAAGAATATAATAGTACGTGACATTATGGAAATCCACATATACACTACAGTATAAATTGAAGGCGTCGTTGTAGTTCTTGTTTTGGTACCTGGTCACGTGGTTATTTCGGATAACGAGCTGGCGGATGAAGGAACGAAGGATGCACTGGAACTTCAGCCTTTTACCACACGGATGATGGCATCCGACATTACCCCGGTGATAAAGGCTAAAAGAAAATAAATGTGGAGTTCTGAGTGGCGGGCAGTCAGGAATAACAAACTGCCGCGTACTAAGGACTTAGTTAAACCATGGGGTACAGCCAGCCGCAGCAATCGTCGTGAGGAGGTGTTGTGTCGCCTGCGTTTAGGTCACACACTGCTGTTTCATGGCTTCCTCATGAAAAGAGAGAATCCTTCAGTCTGCGACACACGTGGCACTGTTGTAACAGTGGTTCACGTGCTTGACTACTGCCCTCCCTTCACAAGACTCCGTCGCGTTCTTAATCTGCCGGTTTCGATAACTGATCTCCTAGCCGACAACGAGGCTATAATTGATAGTCTCTTCTCTTTCCTAAACGAAATCACCCTTTTGTCTCGCATATAGTTCTTGTTATAATTTAATAATGTATATTTTGTTATTTGTTACGCTAATTTATCTTTTATTTACCCTTGTTAATTAGTTATTAATTTTTGTTCTTCTGTTTGTTAGATTTACAATTATTACCAGTATGGCCCATTCCGGTTTTAATACGGTATTTTCATTTTTGTTTTACTGTTATTTAATATTAATTCCCTTGTTATGTAGTTTTTCAAAAAATTTTCAGAGTGGCCCATTTACAGCCATTTTGACAATAACATTGTTAAGTTTGATATATTGTTATTTATTACATGTGTTACCATTATAATTTGATTTTAAATATTGTCAGAGTGGCCCATCTACAGTCACTCTGAGAGTAAATTTTTGAGTTGTTATATTATTTTTGTTAGTTAATCATGATTAAAATTAATGACAACGCCATAACAGCAGGCGGTTGCCATGTATGCAGAGGCCATTAATTATCTCTTGTATTTTATGGCCCAAAAACACCTCTACTCCAAATATTATTTTTGAGGATAAACCTACCGCCATACATCATTAAAACATTAAATATGTATAGTGAAAAAACTTAAGGGAGCTGCCTTGGATACAAGCGTTCACTCCTTCCTAGTGTACCTCTAGATATAAACTATCAAAGATTCCACCCAAGAAAACATGTAAGCCTGGAGAGCTGATAATGACGCCTGATGTTCTGTTACACAAAGTATTTCAGCATTTTGACCAACCGATTGTACAAACAGGGAAATACTTCAATACACATAACGCACGCTATGAAAAATTGCACAGTACCTTTTCTTTACGATCGTTTTGAAAAAAAAAACATTATACATCATAAAAAAATTAAGGATTCTCCTACTATAAATAGCGAAGCTGCTTAAGGGAGCTTCCTTGGATAGAACACTTGACACCTTCCTAGTTAATCACAAGATATACGGCATAAATAATTCACGGAAGAACAAATTTTGAAGTAGTGATTATGACGCCTGATATTCTATGACACACAATAATACACAGTATTTTTCCATGATGGCTAATTATATTTACAAACGGGGGAATGAGTCAATAGAAAACCGAAGGCCATGCATAAAATTACTAACTAAATCTACTCCGGACATCGCCTTTTGAGAAAAAAGTATCCATTATACATCGTTACAAATTGAGGATTCACCTACTATAAATAGTGAAAAAGCTTAAGCGAGCCACCTTGGAAAGAAGCCTTCCTAGTGAACCACTAGATATAAACCATCAAAGAATTCACAGAAGAAAATAAATCTTAGAGAATTGATTATGATGCCTGTTAACCCGTTACAGTATACACAATTCTGTTGCGTTGGTATTACACAGTAATTCCGCATGTTGACCAAGTTAATTTACTAACAGGATAAACGAGTAAATACACAAAACGAACGCCATGTAGAAAATGACGCAATACCTCCAATTCGGAGATCGCTTTTTGAGGAAAAACCATTTATCATACATCATTTAAAATGGAGTATTCTCCTACTTTAAATAGTAAAAAAAATCCTTAAGGGAGCTGCTTAAAAAATACTCTTCACACCTTCCTAAAGAATCACCAGAATTCACAGAAGAAAATGTAGAAGCCTGGATAATTAATAATGACGCCTGATATTATAAAATGAGACGGTCCATTCCGAATCTTACATAATCTAATTCCTGAAATATGTCAGGAAAAAATAAAAAGGTTTCATTTAATAACTTTACAGTAAAATGTTATTTTTGGGTGTTCTTCAGGTGAAGGATACATGTTTTCATCAAATAGTGTAAACCTTTTTCACATTAGATGTCTAGTTTTTTCCAAACTTAAGATTAAAGTTTGGATAGTGTTAGTTTTGCCCTGACACCAACGGATAAAGTTAGTTTTGGAAAGATGGTGTTAGGATAAAGTTAGTTATGTCATGACACGTTTTAATTCTGGCTAACATAAAACGCTTAAAACAAATAAAAAGTTGTGATTTTGACTAACTTAGGGGCTATTCTTTTAATTGACCATCACTGGAAGTATGGTGAAATATAAAAGAATGGTTATTTATATATTGTTTTTATTATACATCAAACACGGAAAAGTACAATGAAGGGCAGTAAAACCTTTTGTCAACGTTAAGAATATAAACCTTACTAGTTACTACAAAATAAAACAAACTGATGACAACTGTTAAAACAAATTGAGGAAAGTCCCACTGCTAATACTAAATTGTAGCATACTAAACTACAAAATCATCTTCTTGGGCTTGGTGACCTTCACAATACTCCTCCACATCTGGTACTTCCTCCTCTGTGATTCCCTCGTTTTCCGTCATCAAACTTTTGAAGAACTGAAGGTCTTCTCTTTGATCCCAATCATCACCAAAATGTTTTTTTAGTAATTTGGAGATGTCTGTTAATTTTGCCTTTTTGATTCGAACTCCTTTTGTGACTGCTGACAAAACTAAGTCTTTAATAGATTTACCAGGTTTTGTCAAACACTTGGGGTTCTCACAATCGGAGTTGTAGCTCCTCTCCCCTTTGACCAACATCCTGTTCCGTTGAATGTTTCTGCTGAAAACAAATCTCTTAACAAGAGTCTAAATTTAAAATGCCATGCTTTGAATGGTTTTAAATATTCAGCAGCAGTTTCTTTCCAGTTATAAACTGAACAGTCTACACCTAATATGCGTACTGTACCATGCTCAGCAAATAGGTCAATGTAGGTTTTTGGATTAATGATGGTTGGCATCTTTCGAAGTGTCTTCTCAATTCGACCAAATACTCTATCAGAAGGAAGAAAAGAGTGGCCAGGTACAGGGAATATAAGTTCAATATTCTTGATATTAGCAGGGGCAATGTTCAACAAAAAGTAGCTTAACATATTCACCATTATAGAATTACGATTCTGGCCTCCACAACCATCAGCGCACAATCAAATCGTCTGAAACGAACTCAGGTCACTTTTTGACAAAACATCAAAAATTATGGAACATGTTTCATTTGTTATTTTTGCTATTGAAGAACCCTTCACTACTGTACTGCTGTAAGTATACAACTGGCGGCTATAGTAAGCTGCCTGGTCCGGTACCTTAGGGTTAACTAAATTCTTTTGGCAGTCAAATGAAAAAGTAACCATATTATTATTTTCCTCTCTAAGTTTGGCATAGAAAGCTTTACGACGAAGCTTGTGAACTCTCAATTGAGTCATAAATTCTACTTTGTGTACTTGGTTCTGTTCAACCTTGATTTTCTCACGCAGTTCAATACATTTTGAGCAAGCATCAGTCAATGGTCTACCAATTCCAATATTGTAACATTGGCAGAAAATATTCCTGAAGAAAGTCCTTTTGACTTTTAAAGACTCGTTTACACTAGAGTTGTAAATTTTCCAAAGTTTTGAAATATTCAATTCACAACTGAGATATTACCTGGAACTTCATAAAAATAGTGAGATTCTACTCCCTTTAGCTTTTCAATAAATGATTTTACACTTTCTCTTTTAATGCGGAATTTCTCTATGAGCCTAGCGCCACCTCTTTTTTCAACAGGCATCTGTCCGGTGGTGGCATAATTTTTCGCAATGTTGTTATCACGAAATCTACTAACACCTAAAATTCCAAGATATGTTTTCTGACATACCTGAAACTTAAAGTCCTTGGTCCCCTTAATTTTTACTAGGTACTTAACTGCGACGCTCTTCTTTCCACCATTTTGTTTGGATCTATCTCTTTGAGGTAATGACACTTCAATATGTTTCAAGATGAATGTATCTTAATGTCCTTGGTCCCCTTAATTTTTACTAGGTACTTAACTGCGACGCTCTTCTTTCCACCATTTTGTTTGGATCTATCTCTTTGAGGTAATGACACTTCAATATGTTTCAAGATGAATGTATCTTAGAGTCTTCACAGGGTATTTATAAAATGCATTATGGAACTCCTTTACATCAGACATCCTTAGTGATTTACATTTGTATGTTGGGCCATTATGAGAACATCTGTGAAGTTCTGGCATTTGAGTAGGCATGTGCCTGAAAACAAACAAATTCATCAGGCTAAAGGTTTTAAAGTAAGTAAAATTGATTAGAGCTATTTAAGCAACGACCACACATCTACAAACAATGACCGATGACTGGAAAACAACAATCGACAACTTTATGAAATCCGGACTCATGCTTATCCGAACTCACATTAGTTTAAACTCCCATTAATCCGGAGGTTAACAGCCAAAATTGTAGGTTATTATTCTCCTTACCTTTTTCTCTTATCCTTTGTCTTTTTCCATTCTTCAGGATTTGATTCCTTTTCCTTGCTTTTATCAGGTGGAGTTGGTAAAATGTGTTCCGATAAACTCATTACAACTTCACAATTAACTTATTTAGATTGTAAAAATATTAAGTAAATACAGAACAAATCACAGGCAGCAATACAGAGGCAAGACAAAATTACAAACATAAACAAAGTCATGTAACTGAATCCAGGCCACCCTTTGGGTAAGAGGATAAAGATAGTTTTGGAACGATAGATGATTAAGGGTCACATGACATTAGTAACGCCATCCCATTGGCTGATGGATTATGCTAGTTTTGGAATGGCATTACTGAAATTAAGTGAGTTTTGGAAATGACACCCATTTTTTAGCATTAAATATCCATATGATACAGTTAGTTTTGGAAAGCTATGACCTGACTGCTTGATTCCCCTCTTTCTGCTAAATGCAGTGATACCAATAACTCAATTTCGAAAAAAATTGATTTTGTGAGTTGTTGAATCGCCTCATATTAACAATCCGTATTACACAGTAATTCTGCGTGATGACTACCTAAACTTACAAACAGGGGTATGAATCTAAACACAAAACGAACGCAATTTGGAAAAATATACATACCTCCACTTTGGACATCGCTTTTTGAAGAAAAACCATTTATCATACATCATTTAGAAGTTGAGGATTCTCCTACCATAAATAGTGACACAATTTAAGGGAGCTGCTTTGGAAAGTAGCCTTCACACCTTCCTAGTGAACCACTAAATATACACCATCAAAGAATTCACAGAAAATAAAAATCCTAGAGGAGTTATTATGACGCCTGATATTCTATTATACACAGTAATACACAGTATTTCTCCATGATGACTAACTAAATTTACAAACAGGGGAATGAGTCAATAGACAGAACGAAGGCCATGTAGAAAATTACTCTGAACATATTCTAGGTGCTGCACTCTGGATGCGCCAACGTATAACAGTGGGGCTATATCGTCTCGCCATATTTTACTTAAATTAAGTGATTTCAAGTTAAGTGGTAAAATTGTTTCAAACCCAGCAATTTACATTTATTAACTGTGACTTATTATAAATTCAATTTTTACGGCATTGGACATTCAAGTGAGTAGGGCACATGAACTACATTATAACCTCACTCTGACTAACCAACAAGCATAATCTGGAGTTAGTCACATGTGCCTATTCACTCGTCCTAATTACGTGCGAGTCACATACCAGTACCTGCAAGCATCACTCATATCAGCCGTAGCTCAGTAACAACGGTGCGGACTGGTAACACACAGTACCATAGATCGATTCCCGCTCTCAGTGTTATATTTTTGCTGTGTGGAAATAACTAATATATATATATATATATATATATATATATATATATATATATATATATATATATCTTTTAAACTATTCTATGTGATTTTAAACTATTTATAATACTTTTAATTTATTTACTATTTATTATCCATTTTAACTATTTATTTATTTATTCTATTGACTGCCATTACTTGTGGATTCAAGACAATATTTTAATCTTATTAGGGCTGTAATACGGAATACAGCTATTGGCTTCAAAATTTAGCTACTAACTGCATATCTGTATTAGATACCAATAATTTTATTTAGCTGCTATATTTTAATTTATTTTTTTACGATACTGACAAAATTCGAGACAATGTTTTCCATTGAAACATCTAAAACTGGCAAGCCCCATATAATATTGTAATAACCATAAATACAGAGAAAGTTATTCTGTAAAAAGTGATGATGTTGTTTGGCGATGTTTGGGCAAAACTTGTGGTGCAACACTAAAGACAGATGAAAATAAATTAACTTATTATCTATTAACGCCAAACATACAGGACCACATCCTGTTACCATACACCCCAACACCGTCTGCGTCTCCGGTGGCTGACCCGACCTCTTCGACACCACACTGTTCGACACCCACAACCACCACATCTTCTCTGGGGACTGTCAACTCCCCACCTACTCCCGCATCTCCGTCTGCAGCTGCACTGGAGATCGAAAATCAAGGCTCAAGGAAGAACTCGCAGCGATCAAAGAACAAATGAAGTGCATCTTAGACCATTCGATAGAATCGGACACAAGACTACTCCAGTCCACCGACCAGGTGTTTGCACCTAGGTCTACTCGGGACGCGGATGCGTCCTGTGTTGTGACGCGTGACCAGGCCACTCAGTGAGAATCGTTGACCGACTGCTGTTTGGACGAACGTTGCACTTCACTTCGTGACTTGGTTTCAAGTCTTAGGACAAATATAGAAGTCCTTGAAACAGAAGCGGCTGCACTGAGAACCGAGAAGATGTCCTGTGAAGGTTCAAAGGAGAATACTGTGGAGAAATACAACACAAATAATCTTCAAAAATCAAAAATAAATAGTATGTATAAACCTAAAAACAATATAAAAACTCAAAAGAAGAAAAGAAAGAAGAAATCAAAACAAAATTCGTGAATCAAAGGAAACTAAAAAGTCCCATGAGTTCGAAAAACAATCCAACAAAACTAGAAGTCTATATTTTAGTTCGGTGACAATCGAAGGTGACGGAAGGTGACAACCACGCACGTGGCCTGGCCTCCCTGGTATAGCAACGAGTGAGGAGGACGACTGCGGTCACTGGATTCTGCAAGCCTGGGGCCAAGCTACTCGCCGTTACTTCCGGAGCCCCAGGGAGCTGCTATGTCCTGCTGGCCGGCACCAATGACATAGCTGCCGGAGAGTCCGAAAACCTCTTCCGGGACCTTGAGCAGTGCATCTCCACCCGCATCGGATCGGCCAGAGTTATTCTAGCTACTGTCCCACACAGACACGACCTGCCTGAACACCATCCAGTAAACCAGCAGATAAACCTCGTTAATAGCTACATTGAAGAGTTGTCCTATAGATATGAAGAGTTAAATCTTCTTGATTTTAACACCATCAAGAGACGCTGGTTTACTAGACATGGAATGCACCTACGAGCTGCTGGAAAGCGCCTCCTGGCTGAGTTGATCCTTCAAAGATCAATTGATCCGTCATGAGCCTGCACGGGATCTAATCAATCAAAAGACGATTAGAGACACGAGGACCACAAATATCAAGCTCCTTAACTTTCTGCTCGTATAGGAGACATGGAGTTTTCTAAATTATGAGGATCCCGTAGATATACAGTTTAAAAAATTTCGAGGAAAACTTTAACTTTCATTTGAATATGAGCTATCATTTACGTAAAGGTCCCCAAAAACCGAGAAAGCAAAAGCGCACATAGATTATCAAAGGTATCCTGGTTTCGAGAGAAAAATTATTACTTTTCTCCGAAATTAATAAACACACTTCAAATTTAGAATTAAAAAGTTTCTTCAAAATTATAAACGAATTTACAGAAAGGTCATCAAAGCTGCGAAAGCTTACGATGTCAATAAAGCACTGCTCGCGACAAAATTGTTTTTTCGAAAACAGCATGGGCCATAATAAACAATAAAAAAATCACGAACAGACAAACAAATTGAATTGAAAATTGGCAATGAAAGAGTCAGCGACCCGTCAAAGATCGCCGATGAATTCAACAATTTTTTTTGCCTCGGTTGGAGCGGACCAAGGACTTGGACAGAGTCAACGGATCCCTCCATTGGCGCCGAGCCCAGCAGCTTCTAGGCTCTGGCCCCGATCACAGAGGAGGAAATTGCCAGAGTGTTAAGATACCTTCCACCCAAAAAGTCAAATGACTTAAATCATGTCTCAACATGGCTGTTGAAGCAGTGCTCAAAGCACTTATTAAAGCCACCCGTGCATTTGATTAACTTCTCTTTTCACTCGGGAACTTTTCCCTCCTCTCTTAAAATAGCAAAAGTCACCCCAGTCTTCAAGAAAGGCGATCCCTTTTTAGTTCAAATTTTAGTTTTTATTATTTAGTTTTATATTTAGTTTTAGTTATCGCTCGATATCAATCCTGCCGGCCTTCAGTAAGATTTTTGAAAAGGTCTTCCTTATTCGGATTGTGAAATTCTTAGAAAAACACAATCTACTATTGAATAACCAATTCTGTTTCCAAAGTGGTCCATCAACTATAGACGCAGTCGTACGTCTAGTGGATATGATAGTAGAAGGAATTGAAAGTCGAAGAGATACATTAAGTGTCTTTCTCGACTTATCTAAAGCTTTTGACTGTGTTGATCACAGCGCCCTACTTTACAAATTGGAACGTTATGGGATACGAGGCGGGCCTCTCAAGTGGCTCAAATCGTACCTAACTGATAGAGCCCAATTTGTGAACATCTCCCATGCACTATCGAAGGAGAAAGGGCTGAGCTACGGGGTTCCTCAGAGATCTATTCTCAGCCCATTGCTTTTCTTGATTTATATAAATGACGCTGGCTCATCGCTACAACATGGACGACTCGTCCAGTATACAGATGACATGAATCTTTGTTTTAAGACAAATTCAATCAGAGAAATCAAAACTATAACATTCACTGAGCTCCATAGTACTATTCAAATATTCAACGAACTCAATCTCAAAACAAATCCTGCTAAATCAACATTCATTCATTTCGTTCTACGATAAAGTCAGTCATATTACAGTCCAACAGTCATGCTGGATGAAACAGATATCGACGAGGTCTACTCAACGAAATTCCTTGGAATACACCTAGATCGGGGGTTGAAATGGGATTTCCATATAGAAAGTGTTTGCTTAAAGTTATCCTCAGGAAGCTATATATTGAAACAACTATCCAAATATTGCCCAGCCCGGGTGCTTATGACGGCATATTATGGAGTAATCTACCCACACCTCTCCTACGGTTTGGTTTTGTGGGGAGGTTGCACAAACACAAACTTTTCCAGATGGTTTCCACTTCAAGAAAAGCAGTCAGATTAATTGCAAAATTGCAATGGAGAGAGTCGTGTAGGCCAGCATTTAAAAATTTGCAGCTGTTGACACTAACCTACCTTTTTACCTGCCAATACGTTAATTACAGCCCAAAACAATTTAGTATTATTTTGGTATTCGTTTAATTTAACCCTGTAGAAAATACGCTTAGACGTTTTGATAGAATTGGCAATAAATTGCCTTGACGTTCGATAATTATTTTTAAGAAATATATTAAACCCCTTTTGATTTATCTCTTGATGATCTACGTGATCACTACAGCCAACTCCCGTCTCCTATCCTGATGGTTGGCGATTTCAATGCACACCATCGCTCTTGGGGTTCCAGCCATTCTGATAGGAGGGCTAGCATGGTTGCGGGGTTGAGGGATGAAGTGGCAGCGGTCGTTCTCAATGACGAATCGGCCACTTACATGTGCCCTAGGACTGGCACATGGTCGGCAATCGACCTGTCAGTCTGCAGTCCGGTCGTGGCAACTCGAATGCATTGGTCCGTACTTCCCGTACTTTCAGGGAGTGACCATGCGCCCATTGCCGTGGCTTTTTAATTCTTTTCCGCCTTCGACAGGAAGGTGTCCCAGGTGGAAAATTAAGAGGTCTGACTGGAACGAGTACAAAAAGAACATAATTTCTCAAACTATTAATATCCAATCAAACGACATAAATACAGCCACTATATTATTTACGAGTATTATTCGTACATCTAATACTATAACATCCGCAGAGCGGAGCATTCCAAAACCCTCGGGTTCACCAAACAAACGCCAGGTTTCTTGGTGGTCTGAAAAGTGTTCGGCGGCTCTAAAGGAACGTCGAAAATGTTTAAGACAGTTCAACAGATCACAGATCAAGACAGGTTTTTAGACAGAGACGGCGGCAGTCCTGGCTGAACTACACAGATCGAATAGTACGAACTACTCCTGCATCTGATGTTTGGAGGAAGATTTAATCTATTTACTGTAAGAACCCCCCACCTTCTCTGATTGCTCTGAAAAATGGTACCGATGTGGTAACTGATCCCACGACAGTTTCCAACTTACTCGGCTCACATTTTGCGGAAATTTCAAAAACGTCATCTTACAATATGGAGTTTCAAAATAAAAAAGAAAATACAGAAAGACATCCTCCAAATTTAGGGAGTTAAGGCCAAATCCTACTCTTATGAAATAGGCCTAAATGATTACGAGTTTAAAGTCGTTCATCAATGTGATACCCCACCCTGGAGCGTCTCAATGCCAATTTTTTTTTTAATCTCTCTAGGTTTAATAAAGTCTCCACTCCAGAAACAGTCTACCAACAATAATTCCGTCAAATACTAGGCAGCCTCGCACCCTGTGATGTTGTGTATAATGACGGGTCAAAGGAACGTTGTAGAACTGGATGTGCTTTCGTCACTGGGGTTAGACGATACGGATTTCGTTTCCCCAAGGACTCTTCCATTTTCACGGCCGAATTAACAGCCATCAAAATGGCCCTAAATATACCGTGTCCCATGACAAAAAATTGGTTATCTGCAGCGACTCCCTTAGTGGTATACAAGCCATCAGCGACATGTTTTCAAAACACATCATCATCCGCGAACTATGGAACTCTTTGTTTACCCTTCAGTCTGAAGGCGTTGATGTCTTTCTTGTCTGGGTACCTGGACACATTGGAGTATCCGGAAACGAGCTGGCAGATAGAGGAGCTAAAGAAGCATTAGAACTCCAGCCTTACACTGCACGGATGATTTCTTCCGACATTATCCGGGTGGTGAAGGTCAAACTGAAAGCTAAATGGAATACCGATTGGCAGGCAGTCGTTAACAAGTTACGACGTATTAAAGACTGCGTTGGACTCTGGGAGACAGCGAACCGCCCGAGTCGTCGTGAGGAGGTTGTGTTGTGTCGCCTGCGGTTAGGCCACACGCTTCTCACACATGGCTTCCTCATGAGTAGAGATGATCCTCCGGTCTGCGACACATGTGACACTATCATTACTGTTAAACATGTGCTTGTTGACTGCCCTCGCTACTCGGTACATAGGCGCTACTCGAATCTGCCGGCTTCGTTGAATGATATTCTCTGTGATGACGAGACGGCAACTCAAAGACTGCTATGTTTTCTGAATGCAACGTCGCTGATGAATAAAATATAGTATTATGTTAAGCTTATTTATTCCGATTATCGATTGCTGTTTATATTTATAAATGTTATTATTTATTTGTATTTATCATTATTATGACAGCTGCCAAATTAGCCCCTTTACAGCTACCTTGGTGGCAGTAAAATTTGTTAAGTTTGCACAGTTTATTTAATTAATGTCATGTACCTTGTCCTTATGTACGTTGTATTTATCTTTTTAGCCTCTTTATATGGGTTATGACCTCTCTACAGTCTTTCCCTTGTTACATTTATTGTTATCTAGTTTTAAGTAGTTGGTGAGTAAATTATTTACTCACCTCCAAGTCGTGATTCCTATTTCTTTTGTTATATAGAATGTAATATTTATTTACCTAATTGACACCACCAAATACGATAATTTTTTCTTGAGGGCGTTGATAACCGCAGCGTTTTTTGCCCCTTATATAGATAAAAAAAAATGGATAAAATTTGTAACCTCCACCAGGATAGTTCCATTCCTCAGTTTCCTTATAGATTTTGGTTGCCCTCCACAGGCTAGTAAAGATTTGTGGATAAGTAACGGGCTCACTTCCTTCCCACACTAGGTGTTGTTGAATCATTATTTGAAGGTAGAAATTCACTAGGTTTTGTTGAATCATTATTTGAAGTTGGAAATTTTTGTATGGGGGAATTCATTAAATGTCGGTAGATAATTGTTTAAAGGTGCAAATTCACTAGCTCTGTGGGTGGATGATTGCTTGAAGTTGGAAATTCATTAGCTGTCGGTAGGTGATAAAGTTGGGAATTCACTGGCTTTAGGTGGATGTATGTTTGGAAGTGGAATTTCATTAGAAATCAATAATTCATTGCTTAAAGGTGGAAATTCAGGAGCTGTCTGTGGATCATGATTTGAAGGTTGAAATCAATAGGTATTGTTAAGTCATTGTTTGGATGAGGGAACTCATTAGCTGTCGGTGGGTCATTGTTTGAAACTGGTACGGGTTGTGCATTACAGTTTGTGTTGGTCATTCAATGATTTGTCTAACCCCACCTGATATGCTTTAATGCAGACAAATTCGTACTTTTTTCGTCAAACAAGTGATAATAGGAATTGGGTTTTTATAATTCAATTGATAAATTAACATTGCGTTTTGTGTAAAAACAAGTAATCCAGACAAAAAGGAATTAATTCATTTGTATATAATAACACAGCAATAAATAATAAAACAACTTGTGTTATTGTTTTAAATACTTAATATAATAGAATAAGATACGTATAATAATGCATTTATAAATCTCGAAACAGCTTCTCCTTCTTGATCAGAAATGTTAAAAAAAGAATAATAAATCTAATTAAACACAAAAATTCTTTTTCATTGAGTAAATTACTTTTAGCTTTACGTGGGTAATTGTTTGAAATAGAAAATTCATTATATCTCGGTATGATCCGTGTTTGATAGCGGAAATTCACTAGCTGTATGTGTATCATTGCTTGAAGGTGGAAATTCACGGGGTTACCTGAGCTGAGTATGTCATTACTTCCAATTACTTGTGGCATGCTCCTTGCATAAGATTATATTTTATTTACTTACCAAATAGGATCCCATACGCTTTCCTTCTACTTCTAGCCACCATGGGCCAAACTCTGTCACTGCCGACACTGGAATTTTTAGGAGTCTTTACACTTTCTTTCTCTTCCTCTATCATCATCCAACCGTTCCAGTGCATGACTCGCTGGGAGTGCTTAAGCCGGTGGTGGAGCCCTATCTGGAGCCGGTGAGAGTTGATGTGAGCTTGCCCTGCCGAGGCGTCATGTACTGGTGCAGCATTCAGCCACTTCGATGTCCTTGGTCAGGAAGTGTGTACTGAGCAGGAGCCGTGCTACTATACCCAGCCTGGTTAAATGAGTCAACACCGGTTGCCCCAACTCCAAAAAAAGGAGATTCTAACTCTGAATCCATGTCTGTCCCTGTCCAGTCCGCACAGTGTTCCTCATGTACAGTCTTGGAGGGTATGGTGCGTGCATTAACTAAGCAGATGGCTGCTCTGGTTCAACAACTTGCCGCAGGTACTGGGTAACAGTCTGTGGTATTGCCCAGTAAATCTCCCCGAGACGTTTAGACCTCCCCCAAACCTAATGCACAGTCTTATAATAAACCTTCACCAGGAGCTCTTACATACAGAGATAAAGTTCACCAAAATTTAAAACCAGCCTTAAATTTAGAAGAGAGAAAGAAACTGTCAGAAAAGCTTAAGATGAATATTCAACCTAAAGTCGATAACAGGTCAAAAGTGCCTTTTTGAATCCTAATACGTCATCATCTAAGTCATCTCAACTGTGCAACAATGATGGTGATACAGCTGATGACCCATTGTAGCTCCGGAGTGAGTTCCAAACGTTACATAGAATTTTCCGCCCTGTAACAAAACAAAGAAAAAAATTACCACGTAGTAAAGAAGTTAAATACGGAATTAATTATAATGATAATAATCATAAAATCAAGCTTATACAATGGAATATTAATGGTTTAAGAAGTCATTTAGAGGATTTAAAACTACTTATAAATACAAAAAGACCCAAAATAATATGTATTAAAGAAACCGAATTAGGTCCTCACATACCTCTTACAATCAATGGTTATGACACTTTTTCGTTTAGATCACCAGCAAGAAATAGCCTGTGGCGGTGTTGCGATTCTTTCGTATTCTTGTATGAACGCCAGAGTCTTGAACATCGTCAAAAATCTACAGGCAATTATAATAACAGTCAAAATTCCTGTCCTTAGAAAACTAAGTGCAAATTTATTTCTCGTCTTCAAACCCTTGAGATGCCAACACTAAATTTGATTGGATAGAGAATTCCAACCGTCGAAGAAATAAACTTTCTGGGTCTTATATTTTATTCTCGTCTTACATGGGTGGCAAACATCCGACAATTAAATAACAAATATTTAAAACGTCATAACATCTTAAGATCTTTGAGCAGGAGAAAGTGGGGGGCTGACCCGAGCTGCTTGCTCCAATTTTACAAAGCCACCATTCGTTCCTGCCTAGATTACGGTTGCCATGCTTACGGATCGGCAAAAGCAAATATTCGCAAAATATTGGATACATTCCAAAACCACGTAGGAAATTTCACAATACCTCATATTCGGACATCGCTTTTTGAGGAAAAACCATTTATCATACATCATTTGAAAATTGAGGATTCTCCTACCATAAAAAGCGAAAAAGCTTAAGGGGGCTTTCTTGAAAAGAAGCCTCCACGCCTACCTAGTGAATCACCAGATATGCATCATCAAAGAATTCACAAAAGAAAATATAGAAGCCTAGAGAATTAATAATGACGCAGGCTTATATTATATTACAAACCGTATTACACTATATTTCTGCATGTTGACTAACTGAATTTACAAACAAGGGTATGAGTTAATACACAAAATGAACTCTATGTGGAAAAATATACATTACCTAACCTTTGGACATCGCTTTAAAAAAAAAACCCATTTATCATACATTATTTAAAAATTAAGGATTCTCCCACCATAAATAGAGGACAAGCTTAAGTGAGCTGCCTTGGAAAGAAGCCTTGACACCTTCCTAGTTAATTACCAGATATACAGCATTAAATAATTCACAGAAGAAAAAGTCTTGAAGAAGTGATTATGTCGCCTGATAATCTATTACACACAGTAATTATGCATGTTGACCAACTGAATTTAAAAACAGAGGAATGAGTCGATAGAAAACCGAAGGCCATGTATAAAATTACTCACTACTTCTACTCCGGACATCGCCTTTGAGAAAAAAAGTATCCATTTTACATCATTAAAAAATTTAGGATTCACCTACTATAAATAGTGAAAAAGCTTAAGAGAGCTGCTTTGGAATGAAGCCTTTACACTGTATCTCCATGCTGTACAGTGATAAATGTGGGATCTGCAACATAGGTGTAAAATACTCTTCTGTGTGCTGCACCGGACCTTGTAAAAATGGCACCATTCAAAATGTATAGTGCTGTCACTTAGTGACTTCAGAAAACTACTGAAAGCAGGCAAAGTATCATGGCAGTGCAAAAGATGTGTGCAGCGACAACCCTCTGATGAGCCGCAAAGTCTAGAAGCCCATAATCAAATATCAAGATGATGGCAAACCCACAATCAATATAATTCAGGAAGAATACTTTGAATGCGATCCCAATAATACTTCATATGAAGTTGAAAATTATTTTAATATTTCAGAACAATCGCCTTCTATTTTAACTCAAACAACAATAAATAACTCGTTGAGGGAGCTGGAAAACAGCATCACTGAGACCAACCAACCTAAAAGAAAGTAATTGTGATGCAGATAAGCTGGCCATGGCAGCTAAAATTGGATCTGCTCTCCTAGAAGAAAACCAATCACTAATTAAGGCGAACCATTCACTAAGGGCAACACTGGCTACTATAGAGGCAATTGTTGAAGAGACCAAGGGTAAGGATCATGAATACCAAGTAAAAATTAAACAACTGGTAGAAACCCTGCAGTTAATTTATCATGAAGCTGAAAAAAGTAAAACATATTTCTCAGAAATTCAGAGGATATTTGAGGAACATCACAAAGAACAGCAACAAGTTATTATCGGATACAGTGAAGAAATCAATAACCTCAACAAGATTATATTAACATAAAAAGAGCACTAAATACAACACAGAACATTAAGATCAAAGACGTAGAAGAAACTAGAGTAACAAAAAATGTCAAACAGATATTTACACTTCTAATATGTAATTTTTATTACTATCTGGGACACAGATTAAACCACAAGAGTTTGAAAACTGCTTAAAGAATATGATGGATAGATTAGAAGCCCTAGAAAACAAATTGCTCCATCTTTAGTTGGGAGTAGCACGAGATCACCTTCCTTGTATTGTTGATTATAAAGGTGGTTTCCCCACATCCAGGAACTCCTTGCATCAACTCCAGTCTTTTCTCCTCTGTGTCTTTAATGTTATCGCTTTTTTAATACTCTTGTATAGTCTTAGCTGATTCATTACTTCCGTTTCATCTGAGACCAACAAAATTCCAATTTTTTTGTTTAATGCTAGGATCAACTGAGTACCTTGAATTTTTACACACAAACCGTGTACCAACAAACCCATGACAATATTGATTTTTGGATTGCTTCTTTCACATCTTGACTAGATAATGCATTTTTGTATATGTCCTTAGATTTATAGAATTGTTGTAATAAGGAGCTTTCAGATTTCTGCCACACGTACCTTTGTTCTCTCGTTGAAGCTTTAGAATATGATATTGATCCAGTAGGTTTACTAGTGCTTGCTGTAGTGTGTGATTCACTAGAAGAGTGGAAAGGATGTGTTGGTTTCCTCCAATCACTGCAGATATTTGAGTTGTTTGTTGCTATTCTGGATATTATTCTCTGATACTTAAAGGGGTTGTTTAACACAGACTCTATGTTTCTTTTTATTGCCTTTTCTCGAGTGTAAAGTCAGAATCTATGCATGTAAGTATTGCAGTCAAATTGAAGTAAAACCAGCAGCACTTCTCCGATGGTGTCGTTTATTGGGCGTATTGGCAGCCATGAGTGTTCAATATCCAGTGAGATCAGGAGTAGGTATTTAATGCAATCATTTACAACTTCTATGAATTTAAATCATTTTGATTTCCAACTATTTAGGCCTGACGAGTAATTTACAACAATGAAAAGTTTCCCTCGAAGTGTGATTGTTACAAAACAGTTATATGGACATGCATTTCATTGGGCTCTATTTAATATCTGTAGGAGTATGTCTAAGAGCAATGAAGGTACACAGCTATTTGTGTCTCTGTCGTACAATACCAATCCGCATGCTTTTTCCCAGTTGGAGTATAGGTTTAATTGTTAGGAGATCAGGGGGGTTTTGTCTGAGATAAAAGTAAAACTTTTTAGGTTTGTTATATTACTTTCATCCATGAAGTTTAGGAAAGACAACAGGCCATTGTTTGAACTAACTGCAGTTCTTCTGATAACTTTCCTACAGATGGTCCTAGTTTGAGGTGTATCAATATCCTCATCATCACCTCCTGTTTATTTAAAATACTTAAGGGTACACTGTCTAATTTAATAACTTGATTTGAATTGATTTCTGGCGTCGATTCCATGCAAGGCGCCATCAATGCTGAGGTGTTTGTGCATTTTGGAGACACTGCAAATTGGTTCATTTTCTTTGTTGAATTCTGTTTGGATTATCTGGTCTTTTTTGTCTGTTTGTTTATGTTTGCAAAATGTTCATGTTTTTTTGGTTTTCTAGGCTTCTAATCCATCCACCATATTTTTTAAGCGGTTTAAAAACTCTTGTGCTGTAATCTGTGTCCCAGTTACTAATAAAGATTGCATATTAGAAGTGTAAATATCTCAGATCGTCGATGAGAGCAGTCGTGTCCTTATCTCTCCGACCGCTGATTGCCTGAGTCGTGTCGTTACATGTCCGGTACGGTCTGACTGTTACAGTGTATTTAATTGTTTTATATCAACATTTTAAATAATTTATTTTTATTGTACTAGTTTATTATCATGGCCGATAATTGTGAAAAGTGTAACAAGGACTTCGTCGAGAGTGATGTAGTGGCCAGGTGCGTCGACTGTAGGCATAGTTTTCATGCCACGTGCACGTGTACAGAATCGAACCAAAGTTTCACTAAATCTTGAAATAAAACCTTGAAGTGTGATTCATGTGTTGAGGAATCTAAATCTAATGCTTCAGTTCGCAGTAGTGAGGACCTCGAAGACAAAAATTCTATTTTAGAAGCTATTCGGGCCCTAAAAATCGACAAAGAAGGCAAATTTAATGTAGTGTTGTTATCAGTTAGTGCTGTGCAAGACGATATAAAAAGTATGCGCGATTGTGTGAGTAAGCTGGAGGGTGAACAGGAAAAACTACAGGAGCGCTGCAGCAGGCTGGAGCATGCTAATGACGCGTTGGCTGGCGAGGTGCGTGACTTGCAACAGCGACTGCACGATACCGAACAGCACTCTCGATCTGCTAATTTAGAGATAGTCGGTTTGCCAAAAACTGACAATAAAAATATTGTCGACTGTCACCATCACATTGCCGGTGCGCTTGGAAATGAGTTCACGATGGAGGACTTATCGATCGCTCATCGGCTGCGAGCTTACTCTTTGAGAAGGCATGTACATCCGCCGATTATTGTGCAGTTCGTCTCCAGACGCGTCAAGGAGGACTGGCCGAGGGTAGCGAGGACAAAGAAGAATTTAAACGCCGCGGACATCCAGCCATCTCTCACACGGAGTAATGTATACGTGAACGACCACCTGACACCGCACAATAAAGCGACCTTCGCCGGATTTTTCAACGGAAAGGTCGTCATCAAGGCTGCTGAGGGTGCTGAGGCTGTGTGCGTCACCATGATGGAAGATCTCGACAGGTTTGACAACAAGAGATAACTTTCCTCTGTGGTCCGCATTACATAAGTAAGCTTATATCCCTATAAAATTGTGTGTCTTTCGTTAGTATAATAATCAAGTTTTTTTTTGTTTTATTCACTTTATATCTCATAAAAAAATACTTTTAATTTTGATTTGTATTGTATAATATAATCTAAAATTACATTTTCGATTTTACAACACTTTTTATTAGAGACAATATTTTTAAATTTTCTCTCGATCGGTTATTGTATGTGGAAATGATAAATTAAGTATGACATTGTGATTGATGCAATTTGTTATTATTAGTTTGTAGTATGGTTTTGTATGTTTTTTTATAAATTCAGAATATATCTAACTATTACTAATCAATTAAATATTTTCTAAATTACATGTTTGCAATATTTATTTTCTTCTTTTTCTTCAAGTGAGTAAAACATTAAATATTAAAAATGCAATTATGTTAGTATTATTATATTTATATTGCCTGTTTTTTGTGTTAAATTATTAGCAACTTATACAAAGCATACACTTGTATATTGTATACACATCATAGGCTTAGGAGTAAAAAATTAAGATTAATAATAAATAGTTAAAATACATTTAGAACTATTTAATTTATGTACACAGTTGTCTTTATTTAGACTGTCTTTCCACAATTTAATATCTTTATTATTTAACCAGAAACTATTTTATGATAAAACTAAATGTTCTGAATTCACAAACTTCTAAATTTTTCTGTGTAGGACTGAAAACTTTTAAATTTGAAAGACCTTAAAATGTAATAACTACGCAATCTTTTTAATTGTCTGCTGAAATTGGCCGTTTTAATGTAATCATATTGTAATAATATGGATTTATATAAATAACATATTACCTATATGCAATATTTAAGTGCTAATTAAATTTCTGTGTATGCCAGGGTACGTATACGCATTTATAAAATATACTTTTTTATTTCAAATATTTTAACCGGCTAGGCGGGTGATTGGGCTTGAACGGCATAAATGGCTGAGAATGATGAGAACTCTTTGTATTTTCACAACTAATTTTTAGAACTGGAATCATACTTTGAATACAAAGATTTTTTTAAGTAGTAATTCTGTTGATAAACTTAAAATATTCCATTGCAAGATATTGGAAGTTTTGAAATACTTCTGATAAGAAGTATTTAAAAAAACTTTGACGAACTTTTGATTTATTTAAATGATCTTCCTTCGCTAGATATAATAATATTGACAGAGTGTTGGTTGAGGGGGTGTGAGGTGGGGTGGACCATTGACGGGTATGCCTTCGCATTTACTGATAAGTAGCGTAGTTATCAAGGCTGATCTTTTTCCACAACACTTAAAACATGGTTTTTGTTTTTAGGCTTAGCTATTCCACTATTAATCAAATTTGCAGGGTATCCTGAAAAAGATCCTGAAAATTTGTAACTCAGTACCATCCTGGATTACACAAGGTAAATGGAATTATGAAGACCGCCTACAAAATATTGGAACAATCTCCAGAAACAAAGGATCTTTTTAATAGATCTCCTAGAATTATTTTCAAAAGAACACCAAATTTGAAAAATCTATTAGTTCATCCAAAATATATTTAAGATAAAGACAACAGTCAAAATGTCAAACACAAATGCCATCCATGCAATACACCACGCTGTGGAATATGCAATATGATGCAATCTACAAACTGTTACAAAAGCTGCGTTACGCACAAAAAATATTCTATTGCAGAAGACATCACACGTAACAGTTAAAATGTGGTCTATAAATTATCCTGTAAACATTGCCCTAAATACTACATTGGAGAAACATCTTCGTCACTTAGGCTGAAGATGAAAAATCATCGTGCCGATGTTTGACATCAAAATTTACTTAGACCCGTATCTGCACACGCTGTCCAACACAATCAAAACTTTGAAAATTGTTTCTCTCTAATTGGATTCAAGAAGTTTCAAAATTATTACAATAAAGAATACACAAAATTATGACTAAGAAGATATGAACAAGCAAACATAATGGCTCTTCAATCAAAATCACCAGTTGGATTAAATTTGAGACGCAGTTAACTTAAATTTATTATGGAAACACTTTATCTATCTCCGTGTTTAGGAAAGGTTACATGTTTAATTTAATTGTTTCGATACCATGTGTTTTTGTTGTTTGCAATGTTTTAATAACTTTGATTCTTATATTTGTTTATATTTTATTTTATACATGCTTTTGATAATGTTACTGAAAAGTAACGAAATATTAAGCATTTTGAGTTGAAGAAACGTGTTTTGTTTTCTTTTATACCTATAAGAGTCCGTTGACATTTTCAGATCTGTGAGATATAGTGCAAGAAACTATATATATTTCAATTTCAATTTATCTCTTTATTCATTACATTGATTTATTTATGGTGACAAGAGTCTTGTTTCTATTATTTTAACGTTAATTATTCATTGTGAATTATTTTCAAAGTGTGTTACTGTAATACTTTTGTATGTTTTATATTAATTAGATATACAAATGCTACATTTGTTATCATTTTCAATGTAAAGATTTACTTTTGTATTTCATTTTTGTGTGGAAATAAACGTGATTTGATTTGATCTGTTTGACATTCTTTATTACTCATACTTTCTACGTCTTTGTTCTTAATGTTCTGTGTTTTATTTTGCTCTCTTTTTAGATTAATATAATCTTGTTGGGGTTTTTGATTTCTTCACTGTACCCGCAAATAACTTGTTGCTGTTCTTTGTCATGTTCCTCAAATATCATTTCAATTTCTGTGTAATATGTTTTTCTTTTTCAGCGTCTTGATAAATTGCGTGCAGTGTTTCTACCAGTTGTTTAATTTTTACTTGGTATTCATGGTCCTTACCCTTGGTCTCTTCAGAAATTTCCTCTATAGTAGCCAGTGTTGACCTTAGTGAATGGTTCGCCTTAATCAGTGATTATGTTACTTCTAGGAGAGCAGATCCAATTTTATCTCCCATGGCCAGCTTATCTGCGTCACAATTACTTTCTTCTAGGTTTGTCTCAGTGATGCAGT
Source organism: Homalodisca vitripennis (assembly GCF_021130785.1). Classification (NCBI taxonomy): domain Eukaryota; kingdom Metazoa; phylum Arthropoda; class Insecta; order Hemiptera; family Cicadellidae; genus Homalodisca; species Homalodisca vitripennis. Next base: position 74,111 of record NW_025776420.1, read on the forward strand.
TTTCCAGCTCCCTTAATGAGTTATTTATTGTTGTTTGAGTTAAAATGGAACGCGATTGTTCTGAAATATTAAAATGATTTTCAACTTCATACGAAGTATTATTGGGATCGCATTCAAAGTATTCTTCCTGAATTATATTGATTGTGGGTTTTTCATACTCTTGATATTTGATTATGGGCTCTAGACTTTGCGGCTCATCAGAGGGTTGTCGCTGCACTCATCTTTTGCACTGCCATGATTCTTTGCCTGCTCCCAGTAGTTTTCTGAAGTCACTATGAGACAGCCCTGTACATTTTGAATGGTGCCTTTTTTACAAGGTCCGGTGCAGCATACAACAGAGTATTTTACACCTATGTTGCAGATCCCACATGTATCACTATACAGCATGGAGATACAGTGTAAAGTCTTCGTTCCAAAGCAGCTCCCATAAGCTTTTTCACTATTTGTGGTAGGAGAATCCTCAATATTCTAATGATGTACGATGGATGATTTTTCCTCAAAAAGAATGTCCGGAGAAGGAGTTCTAAGTAATTTTCTACACGGCCTTCGTTCTATCTATTGACTCATTCCCCTTTTTGTAAATTTATTTAGTCATCATGCATAAATATTGTGTATTACTGTGAGTAATAGAATATCAGGCGTATAATAATAACTCCAAGATTTGTTTTTTTCTGCGGATTCTTTGATGGTGTACATTTGGTAGTTCACTAGGATGGTGTGTAGGCTACTTTCCAAAGCAGATCCCTTAAACTTGGACACTATTTAAGGTAAGATAATCCTGAACATTTAAATGATGTATGATAAATTGCTTTTCTCAAAAAGCGATTTCCGAATTGGAGGTATTGTGTCATTTTCCCCTGTTAGTAAATTAACTTGATCAACATGCAGAATTACTGTGTAATACCAACGCAACATAATTGTGTATACGGTAACGGATTAACATGCATCAAAAATCAATCCTCTAAGATTTGTTTTCTCTTGTGAATTCTTTGATGATGCATATCAGGTGATTCACTAGGTAGGTGTGGAGGTTTCTTTCCAAGGAACCTCCCTTAAGCTTAAGCTTTTTCGCTTTTTATGGTAGGAGAATCCTAAATTTTCAAATGATGTATGATAAATGGTTTTTCATCAAAAAGCGATGTCCGAATATGAGGTATTGTGTAATTTCTTACGTGGTGTTCATTTTGTGTATTGACTTATTTAAAGTAGGTTGGGTAACATGCAGAATTAGTGTGTAATACTGTGCTAAAAATAATATCAGGCATCATAATAAATCCTCAAAGATTTGTTTTTTCTGCGGATTCTTTGATGGTGTATATCTAGTTGTTCACCCGCAACCTGTGAAGGCTTCTTCCCAAGATAGCTCTCTTAAGCTTTTTCGCTATTTATAGTAGGAAAATCCTTAATTTTTTATGATGTATAATGGATATTGTTTTCTCATAAATCGATGTCCGAAGAAGAGGTACTGTGCAATTTTATTAATAGCGTGCAAAATGTGTATTGGAGTATTTCCCTGTTAGTACCATCGGTTGGTCAAAATGCTGAAGTACTGTGTAGTAATGTGTGTAAAATAATATCAGGCCTCACAATTAATTCTCCGGGCTTATATGTTTTCTTGGGTGAAACCTTTGATGGTGTATATCTAGTGGTGCACGAGGAAGGAGTAAACGCTTCTATCTAAGGCAAATCCCTTAAGTTTTTTACTATTTATATTTAATTTTTTAATGAATTATGGCGGTAGGTTTATCCTCAACACGCAATATTTGGAGTAGAGGTGTTTTTGGGTCATAAAAAATAAGAGGTTATCAATGGCCTCTGCATACATGACAACCGCCTGCTATTATGGCGGTGTCATTTAATCATGATTAACTGACAAAAAAATATAACAACTCAAAAAAATTTACTCTCAGGGTGACTGTAGATTTGCCACTTTGGCAATACTTAAAATCAAATTATAATGGTAACACATGTGATAAATGACAATATACTAAACTTAACAATTTTATTGTCAAAATGACTGTAAATGGGCCACTCTGGCATTTTTTTTTAAATACACAACAAGGGAATTAATATTAAATAGCATTACAACAAAAAGGAAAACACTACTACCGAAATGGCTGTAAATGGGCCATGCTGGTAATACTTGTAAATCTAACAAATAGAAGAAACAAAAATTAATAAGTAATTAACAAGGTTATTCGGTAGACGGAAGACGTAGCGACTACCTGCAGTAACGAATGCACACCCAGTCCTCAAATTGTCCTTTGATCCATCAGTATGTACAATATCGCAGGGAGCTAGGCTGCATATAATCTGACGGAACTCCTGTTGGTATAGGATATCTGTAGAAGAGGACTTTTGGTATTTAGACAGGCATATATTCATCTCGGGATTTGTGACTATCCAAGGTGGAACGTCACACTGATGTAGTACTCTAAACTCGTACTCATCTAAGCCTAATTGTTGGATATAAGATCTAGCCCTGACACCTATGGGTGATGGGTGACGGGGTATTGCGAGGAACAACTCTTGAAGAAGGTTAAGTAGGTCTCATCTAAAAGCAGGGTTTTCAGGTTATCATGATAATGCATACATATTATTCAGTGATAATTGTAGTCGTCGGTACATAAGGGAGGGTTCTCCAGTTTCAGCAAAAAAATTGATGATGGGGGTGGAATGAAAGGCTCCAGTGGCTGGTCGTAAGGCACAGTTTTGGACTATATCTCACATTTTAATAATATTTGCTTTTGCTGATCCGTAAGCATAGCAACCGTTATCTACGTAGGAACAAATGGTGGCTTTGTAAAATTTTAGCAAGCAGATCCGGTCAGCCCCCCACTTTGTTCCGTTTAGAGCTCTCAAGATGTTAAGGCGTTTTAAACATTTGTTTTTTAAATTTCGGATTTGTGCCACCCAAGTACGACAAGAATTAAACATAAGACCCAAAAATGTTATTTCCACAGTAGTTGGTATTCTCTGACGCATCGAAGTTAGTGTTGTTTCTCCAGGGTTTGAAGCCATGCACTTAGTTGGACACCACTGTTCATGCCGGTTAATAGTCGACTAAGGAGCTCTTTCAAAAGTATGCAGAGTCTTTGCCGGAATAAAAATTGCAAACCCCTCTACAAACAAAGAACAGCGTACAGAAGGTATAAAGTACGATGCAAATTCATGTATTGCAATGGTAAACAACGTGCAGCTTAAAACACTTCCATGCAGGATTCCATTTACATGAATGAGAGGATCGGAAAGAGTTTTCCCGAGACTTACTTGGATAGTTCTGTCTGAAAAGAAGCCATTTATAAATGTGGCCATGTGACCACCAACACGCCAGGATAATAATTCATTTATTTTATATATAAAATCATTATGTAGGTTGTAGTCCGGTTTCCTATTTTTTGTTTCTTATAAAAGTAACTAAAGATTGGAATTGTAAAATTTGAACAGAATTATCTTTACGATTATAACATATTCTTTATCTCAGTTCGACTAAGAGCAATAGGCTGCTGAATGTTGTCTTATTTCCATGATCTAAGGACAATTTGTAAACACCTCATGTAAGTTGTGTGCTTCTGACGAGAAACTAACGAAAATACTGCCTATAACAATCAGAGCTCGAGTAACCAAAGAATTTACATTTATAACATTAGTCTCGATACTGCAATAATTGCAAATTATTTACGTGTAACCACAACATAGCTACCATGTGATGAGTCAAAGAAGCAGAACTTTCCTCTGCTTTAAAACATTATCATGAAAATTGAATAAATGTAAGGCAGATTTCAAAGATATGTTTTAAGAAATGTTAAATAACATTTTGTGTTTGTGGTTGAAAACTGCAAAATGGTTTTTTCTCTTTGCATGGTTCAACAAGGTGTTCCTCCTTTTAACTTCAATATCCCCTGATGTAATGGATTTTCTTCATGAAGTAAAGAAAAACGTAATATCTCTTTTTGTGGGCATACCTTTTGACTCTGTAGCATTAACCAGAGTTTTCAAATGTGACAAGACCTGTGAACTTAACTCTTTGCTAGTATTGGACCTGATGCTTGTTTGCATTGCTCTCCACCAACAACAGTCATCACATGAAAACGGACCAAATATTGCTTTTCTTTCACAGAACCCAACAGTGTTTTAACACAATCAAAGGTAAAAAAAAAAACTGAACCGGTTACAGATTGTGAAAACCCAGATCAAGGTTAAGATCTGAAGAACTCTGAATGCGTCAAACAGGACTATGCGTGCTGTCTTGACAGCAAAGTCGCAGAGCATCTGACACCTTACGTCCTGGCAGAGTAATCTACCGTTAGTGGGTGCTGGAGAGATGCCTTCAACTTGGGCTGTCTGTGCTGGCCACACTGCAACGCGGATACGGCACAGTACCTGGAGACTCCGGAGTGTAGAGTGTAGCCGAGGTTTGAGTCTCCGGATTCGGAAGACAGCACACAAAGTCCTGTTTTTCGCTTTCAGAGTTCCTCAGATCTAAACTTTGATCTGGCTTTTCACAATATGTAACGGGGTCAGTTCTTTTTTGGGACACCACTTGGATTGGTGTTTTTGGATTGAAAGAGAAAATTCATTCGGTGTCGGTGTGAAAATTGTTTGATGGTGAAAAATAACTAGCTGTGGGTTGATCAATACTTGAAGTTGGAAATCCATTAGCTGCCGGTGGGTGATTGCTTGAATTTGGAAATTCACTGGCTTTAGGTGGAATTCAACTACATATAATAATACAGCTATAAATATTAAAACAACTAGTGTTAGTGTTCATGATACATATTAAAATGAATAAAATACATCTAATAATCTCGTAATAGCTTCTCATTCGTTGTCATAAATGTGAAAAAAGAATACAAATTTAAACTCAACAAAAACACAAACCCCACCTGATATGCTACTATGTCGATAAATCCCTACTTGTTTTGGTCACCACTTGGTTTGGTGTTTTTTGGTTTGAAAGAGAAAAATTATTCAGGGTCGGTGTGTGACATTGTTTGATGGTGGATATTAACCAGCTGTGGGTGGATCATTGCTCGTTATACGAGTGTTGTTATTGGATCCTCGTATTATTATTATATCCTCCTTATTCTGATCTAAGAGAGATTTCCACCCTTTAACGTAAGGAGAGATAAACATTTTGGATAGTCTTAATCCTGAGGCTGTAATGTAATTAATGTTTCTTATCCTCTTTTCCCAATTTTTGACCAGAGCTTTGTTATTCATTGCCAGCTATGTTAGAGCATTCTTACATTCCCAGATCGCTTTAGAATCAAACGAACAGGTATCAAGTGTCTTCAGTGCGAAAGTATTAGGTATTTTAATCTTTTTGTCCTCATTTGTATGAGTCTTCTGGAACATGAGTCTATTGCCATGACCTACGCCTGAAAACCGCTGCATGTTTTCCTAGGGGCACAGCCATGTCGACTCCTGGTCCGTGTGTTCCGTATCCTGCCCTAGAGTCAAGGCGTGAACCATCTGTGTAAAACTTTAGGACTCCTCTTGTAGGGTAGGCCTCATTTTTAATCCATTTTCCCTACTTCCGATAGAGACCACATATGGGTTGTCACAGGAGTATTTCTTAACCATTGCGTCTGACACTTTAGTGAACATTTCAGCCTCAGGAAATACTTGCAATATCTTCATAAGGCCTTCTAAGAAGGTAGCATTTATTATCCTTTTTTTCTTCATTATACTTACAGCGACTGTTCTCACCACCTCCTGCCCCAGAGGAGTGTATCCCAGGACCGCTTTAATTGCTATTGTTTGGCAGGAGCTCATCGCTCCCGTGATGCCTAAGCAAGCTAGCCTATGAAGACTCTGTAGTGAGTCTTCACTTCTGTCGTCAACTTCTGCTTCCTTTGAAGCTAAATTAATTTCTCGTTCATTTTTTGTAATTAAGGAGTGTAATAGACCAAGCCAGAGATCTTATGCTTTTGAATTTTTTCAGTCTTCAAAAGACAGAAGATCGTCCAATAGTCTAGTTAATATTAATAGAAAATAAAAACTGCTCCATTTTCATATTTGATACTTTTAATTTTTTTCAAATAAACGAAGGCCAATAGTATACTAAACGAAAATGTGATAATAATAATAATAATAATAATAATAACAATAATATACGTCACAATATTCGTATATAGCACTATTTTATCAAATAAACAACAAGATACAACGAAAAGTTAAGTCAGGAACAAAGTAATCCGCTTTTCGCTTCTATTAAAACTGTGCAGAAATGTTTTCTTTTCTTGCTTGTAACAAACACTACAGCTCATAATATTTTGTATTTATCATCGTCTAAAATAATAAACAAAATAATGTATTTCTTTTGTGTTGTGAATCTTTTGTTAAAGAGTACAAGTTGAAATCCTTGTTGTTGGCCGTCCTGCAGCTATGTTGGTGGATAGCAAACAACTTCTGCTTATTTTGAAGCGTAATTATTTTCTCGTTCATTTTTTGTGATTAAGAAGTGTAATGTATAATGCCAGAGAATAAACGCTACCGTATTTTAGAAGCATGCAGATCGTCCAATATCTCTATCTGGTTATGACCGGGTCAGAAAATTGAATACAGGAGACTACCATAGCACAAAATAGACAGTGTCCACCAAACGAGTGTTTCCTCATTGCCGGGTCCACATCTGTGTTTAGTGTCATTTTTATGATCACTTGAATAGACTTGTAAGACTTGTAATACAATTCGTAAGCTCGCTGGTGTGACAACAGAGCTTACGAATTGTACTACAATAGATAATGGATAGTGGCTTTACGGTTGTTTTCTCAGTCCCTGTTCCACATCAGTGATGGCTGTAAGTATTTTGATTTTTTTAATAGTCTTGTGAGTCAATGTTGTGACATTAGAACTTAAGGAGACTACTAATCAGATCATGGATAGGGTCCTAACAGTTGTTTCCTCAGACCCGTGTCCACATTTATGTTTGCTGTCAGCTTGCTGATTACTTAGTTAGTTCCGAGAGCCGTTGGTTTGAAATCAAAGTTTAAGGAGATAAATATAGAAGACCGTGGACAGTACCCTAATAGTTGTCTCGTCATACACGGGTCCACATGTGTGTTGCTTGTCAGTTTGATGATTACAAGGGCAGCCTCGTGAGTCGCTGGTGTGACATCAAAGATAAAGGAGACTACCAACACGGATCATTGACATATTCCTAACGGTTTTCTTCCTCAATACAGAGTCTAGATATGTGCTTGCTGTCACTTTTATGATCACTGCAACAGTCTTGTAAGTCGCTAGTGTGACATCGGAGCTTAAAGACCACCATAACAGGTCATGGACATTGTCCTAACGGTTGTTTCCTTACGCTTGGGTAAACGTCTGTGACAGTCTCTTGAGTCGCTGGTGTGACATGAGGCTCTAAGCAGACTAACATAAAATAATAGAAAGTGTCCTAATGGTTGTTCCCTCAGTCCTGGATCCACATCTGTGCTGACCGCCATTTGTTGATCACTCCAGCAGTCTATTGACTACCTTGTGTAACGTCAGAGATTATAAAGACTACCATGACAGATAAAGGGCAGTGTCTTAATTATTGTTTCCTCAGTATCGGGTAAACTTCTATGTTGGCTTTCAGTATGCTAGTTACAAAGGCAATTTTAAGTGTAGGTTGTCTCATATCAAAGCTTAAGGAGACTTTTGAAAAATATCATGAATATTGTCTTAATGGTTGATTCACCAGTTCCCAGTCAACATTTGTGTTGCCTTTCAGTTTGCTGATTACAAAGGCAGTCGCGTTAGCAGCTTGCGTAAACATCAGAGCTTAAGAAGAATATCGAATCAGATCATGGAAATTGTCGTCACGAATGTCATCTCGGTCTCGGAGCTACATCTGTGTTGACTCTCAGTTAGCTGATGACTGTAGCAGGCTCGCCAGCCGCTTGTGGGACATCAGACCTTGAAGAGACTACTGTATGTAGGTAATACCCTACAGCAAAGTACTAACTGTTTTTCCTTGGTTTCGGGTCCAAATATGTGTTTGATGCCAGTATTATGATCTTCGTGGTAGGCTCATAAGTCGCTTGTGTGACATCACAGCTAAGGAAACTACGATAACAGATCATGGAAACGGTTGTTTCCTCAGTTCCGGGACAACATCTGTGACAGTCTCGTGAGTCGCTGGTATTACATCAGAGCTTAAGGAGACTACCACAACACAATATGGACAGTGTCTTAACGATTGTTTTATCAGTCCTGTGTCCAAATCTGTGTGTGCTGTCAATTTTATAATCACCGTGAAAGCCTTGCAAGTCGGTGGTGTGACATTGGAGCTTAAGGAGATTACTATAACAGATAAATGAAACTGTCCTAACGGCTGTTTTCTCATTCCCTGGTCCACATCAATAGTAGCTGTCAGTATTGTGATAGTTTTGGCAGGCTCATAAACCGTTTTGTATGACATCTGACAATATGGAGACTACTACAACCGATCCATGATAGTGTCCTAACGATTGTGTCCTTAGTCTCGGGTCCACTTTTTTGTTGGCTGTCAGTTTGCTGATCACTGTGGCAGTCCGGCGAGCCGCTTGTGTGACATCAGAGCTTAAGAAGACTACTATATGTTGGTAAAACCCCACAGCCAAGTTCTATCAATTGCATCCTTCCTCCAATTTGAGTTCGTTAAGGTGTACTAGTAACAGTTGTAAATCTAACAAACAGGACAAACAAACATTAAAAACGAAATAAAATGGGTAAACATAAGATAAAATTAGCGTAATAAATAACAAATTATACATTATTAGTTAACATAAAGAACTATATTCGGCCTAAATGTTGGTTTCGTTTAAAAAACCGAAGAGCCTCCCAATTATAGCCTCGTTGTCGCCCAGTAGATCAGTTAACGACCAGATACCCAAACCTAGGTGTTTACAAAGCAAAGACGTGAGCTTTGCTCCAGGAAGTAGGGAAACGCCGTTGTGCAAATTATATCATTGTAACGCAGCAAAAGTACATAGCTTGATTCCTAAGGAAGATTTTTCAGCATGGCATAATGGATATTATCGGGTCCTGTACATGAGTTCGAAGGAAGATGATGCGAGTGCAGTCTGGATTTTAACCATCGAAAAAGGGAGATTAAGAGGACTGATATAATTCTATTCAGATCCACCGGTCTAGCCTCTTCCGCAGTCTTTACAGTCTCAAAATGTTCTGTATAGGAGCTGGTACTCGATACCTCTGCGAAGGTGGAGGAGAGGATGTTAGCCATCTCGAGTTGGTCTGTAGTTACAAGACCTAGGTGCTTAAGACCAAGGATATGGCAGGTCGGAGGACGGAACATATACAGAACGAAGTTTCCCCAATGCTTTGTCTACGTCAGTTGGAATATCAGAGTCACATGTAGATACAATAGATTTGAATCGCTCCCAGTCACCCTTGGTTAGAATCCATCTTGTTCGTCTTGATGGCGATGTTGGGGCACGTGTATCACTCAGTTTCACGGGAGCGTGATCGCCTCCGTAGAAGTCAGGGAGGACCTCCAAAATAAACCTATGTGCCACAACAGGGGTGGAAATGGATAAGTCGATGACGTACCAAGACCCTGAACGTGGACACAAGTAAGTTGGGAGTTATTGTTCAAGATAGCCTGGTTAAAATGTCTAGAATTATGACCAAGGATCTAGAATTCAGATCCTTTAGTGTTAGACCCAGTAGATCCCCAAGATGGATGGTGGGCGTTAAAATTACCCACAACAGTAAAAGGAGTAAGCAAAGAATCGAGGTTTTCAAACTGTTCTGTGTCAAACTCGGCAGGTGCTGGAGGAAAATAAACACAGCATATAGTAAGATGAATAGGGATTGAGATAGTTACACTTTTAGCCTGAAGATCGGTTTGAAGAGCACATTCTGCAGTGGGTACAGATGATTCAACGAGAATCGCGACCCCTCCTCAGGCGTGACCAGGTGGGATAGCATCACAGCGAAAAGTCTTTTCATTTTCTTTCTCTTCCTCTATCCTCGGTCGGATACCGTTCCAGTGCATGACTCGCTGGCAGAGATTAAGCCGGTGGTGGAGCCCTATCTGGCGCCGGTGAGAGCTTGCTCTGCCGAGGCGTCATGTAGTGGAGCAGAAGCCAGCCACTTCGATGTCCTTGGTCAGGAAGTTTGTACTGAGTAGGAGTGTCGGAACTCCTTCTGCAACGTGTGAGCCCAGGCCGTACGAGTATACCAAGCCTAGTTAAACGAGTCAACACCGGACCCCGGAGATCTGGGCTTTCATGGGACCCAGTTTTATCGAGGGCTTGGCCGTTCCTTGTGTATCTCGGCCTGCACCCATACACACGTTACGTTGGTTAAAATCCTTATCGAAACTAAAAGCAACCCAAAATTAGGGCAAAGCGTGGTAGCAAGGGATCAAAGTTAACTAGAAAAAAAAACGACCGTTGTCTGACTCTGAATATGAGCTTGATCAAAACAAACAAGGAAAAACAGAAAAAAGAACAAAACGACGAACAAAATCAAAAGTGTAGAACAAATATTCCTATAATTTTTTTTCTTGTAGTGAGTCATAAGAAAGATGGAAAACATCCGGCATATTCAAGAGAGTGTAATGTCTATAAGGAAGAAATAGAAATTTTACAAATCATGACTATCGAAAAAACTTTCATTTAACGAGTCGCGTAAAGAGTGCAGGAGGAAGGTTGCCCCAATTTCAAAAATAGGAGTTTCTTAGTCTGAAGCCATTTCTGTCCCTGTCCGGTCTGCACATTGTCCTAACGTACAGTCTTGGAGGGTCTGGTGCGTGCATTAACTGAGCAGGTCGCTGCTCTGGTTCAAAAACTTGCCGCAGGTACTGGGGAACAGTCTGTGATATTGCCCAGTAAAATCTCCCCGAGATGTTCAGACCTCCACCAAACCTAATGCACAGTCTTATAATAAACCTTCACCAGGAGGTCTTACATACAGATATAAAGTTTTAGCGAAATTTGAAATCTGCCTTAACTTTAAAAGAGAGAAAGAAACTGACACAAAAGCTTAAGAAGAATATTTAACCTAAAGTCGATAACAGGTCAAAATTGAATGTTATGAATCCTAACAAGTCATCATCTAAGTCATCTCAACTGTTCCAACAATGATGATCGTACAGCTGAGGAACTAATTAGATCTCCGGACTGAGTTCCAAACGTTACATAGAATTTTCCGCCCTGTAACAAAACAAAGAAAAAAAACTAATACGTAGTAAAGTAGTCAAATATTGCATGAATTATAATAATAAAATTTAATCATGCTTATTCAATGGAATATTAATGGTTTAAGAAGTCATTTCGAGGATTTAAAACTACTTATAAATAAAAAAAGGCACAAAATAATATATATTTAACAATCCAAATTAGGTCCTCATATACCACTTACAATCAATGGTTATGATACTTTTCGTTTAGATCACCAGCAAGAAATAGCCTGTGGCGGTGTTGCGATTCTTTCAGATTCTTGTTTAAACGCCAGAGTCTTGAACATCGTCACAATTCTACAGCCAATTATAATAACAATCAACATTCCTATTAAAATAACAATCTGCTCTATATACATCCCACCCTTACCTTACGACCTGGTCCTTGACGATCTGCGTGATCTGATCAAAACAGCTTCCCTATCCATTCTTGATTGTTGGCGATTTCAACGCACATATTCGTTCCCGGGTCCAGACAATGTAGTCAGAGGGGTAATATGCTTTCGGGGTTGTAAAATGAGGTGCAAACGGTCGTACTCAATGACGGGTCGGCTACCTACATGTGTCGTAGTACCGGCGTGTGTGGTTGGCAATTGATTTTTCTATATGCAGTCCGTGTTTGGGAACCAGGGTCCACTGGTCCGTTCTTCCCGACCTATCAGGAAGTGACCATGCGCATATTACCATAGCCTTTAAATCGCTTCCTTCTGTAATCGACAGGCCTCCAAGGTGGAAAATTCAGAAAGCGTATTGGAATGAATTTAGAAATAGCTTAAATCCTCTAACCATTAACACTCAAAATACTGACATTGAAATAGCAAATGCATCATTTCCATCAGCTCTTATTTAAGCGGGCGAATTGAGCACTTCCATATCCTCAGGGAATCAAAGTCGTCACGCAGTTCTGTAGTGGGCAGAGGAATGTTCGATGGCTGTAAAAGACCGCAGAAAATGTCTTAAGGTGTTTAACATATGTCCTACGATACAAAATCTTAAAATTAACAGAAGATCAAGATGAAAGGCATGGCAAGTTTTCAGGTTGAGTCGGCTACAATTCTGGTTAGACTACATTAAAAAATTAAAGAGAACCAAACTTACGTCCGATATGTTGATAAAACTACGTTCAGTTTGCAGCAGGCCCTCTCCACCTTCCATAATTGGTCTAGAACGTAGCGGTGATAGATCCTCTAACAGTTGCGAACTTGTTTGCGGCTCACTTTGAGCAAGTTTCAAAGAGTCGTCGTATTGCCTCTACTTTCAACATTTTAAAGCTGCTCAGGAAAGATTGCCCATTAATTTAAATCGAAATAATGACTCCCATTTAAACCTTTCCTTCACCATAAAAGAACTCGATTTGTCCCTTAAGGGCACTTCAAACTCCGCACTAGGTCCTGACAATATACATTATGCCATGTTGCGGAACCAGACGAATGAAACTAAGAAAGACCTTTTAACTTTATACAACAGAATTTACTTAGAAAATGTATTTCCTACATTTTGGCGTCGTTCACATATTATCGCACTACATAAACCGGGCTAAGATAGAGCGTCTCCAAGTAGCTATCGGCCTATATCCCTTTCTAGTTGCCTCTGCAAAGTCCTTGAAAGAATGGTCAATAGAAGGCTTGTGCGGTATATGGAAAAAAACAATCTTCTGGCGACTGCTCTGTTCTGGTGTGGATGTCGGCAGGGCAGATCTACTGCTGACCATCTGTTGTTTGGGGACGTCCATCCTAAACTCTTTTATTCAAAGAAAACACTTAGCTGCTATTTTCTTTGACTTGTCGAAAGCCTATGACACTGCATGGAGAAGAGGTATTATATATAAATTAATATTCTGGTGTGTATAAATTAATTGCCATATCGCTGCATTCATAAATGGCTTTTGTCAGACAGAAACTATCAAAGTAAGTCTCGCGAAAACTCTTTCCGATCCTCTCATTCATGAAAATGGAATCCCGCAAGGAAGTGTTTTAAGCTGCTCTATGTTTACCATTGCAATAAATGAATTTGCATCGTACTTTATACCTCCTGTACGCTGTTCTTTGTTTGTAGAGGTTTTTGGCACTTTCATGTCGGCAAAGAAACTGGCTACTTTTGAAAGAGGTCTGCAGTCGACTATTAACCGGCTTAAACAGTGTTGATCAACTAAGTGCATGTTCTTTTCTAGGCTTCAAACTATGGAGAAACCAACACTAACTTTGATGGGACAGAGAATACCAACCACCGAGGAAATAACATTTCTGGGTCTTATGTTTGATTCTTGTCGTACTTGGGTAGCACACAACCGAAATTTTAAAAAACATATGATTAAAACGCCTTAACATCTTGAGCGCTCTAAACGGAACAAAGTGGGGGGCTGACCGGAGCTTCTTGTCAAATTTTACAAAGCCACCATTCGTTTCCTACCTAGATTACGGTTGCCTTGCTTACGGATATGGAAAAGCAAATATTCTCAAAATGTGAGATATAGTCCAAAACTCTGCCTTATGACTAGCCACTGAATTATATGTATGCATTATCATGATAACCTGAAAACCCTGCTTTTGAATGAGACCTACTTAACCTTCTTCAAGATTTGTTCCTCGCAAGACCCCGTCACCCATCACCCATAGGTGTCAGGGCTAGATCTTATATCCAACAATTAGGCTTAGATGAGTACGGGTTTAGGGTAATATATCAGTGTGGCGTTCCACCTTGGATAGTCACAAATCCCGAGATGAATATATGCCTGTCTAAATACCAAAAGTCCTGTACTACAGATATCCTATACCAACAGAAGTTCCATCAGATTATATGCAGCCTAGCTCCCTGCGATATTGTACATACTGATGGATCAAAGGACAATTCGAGGACTGGGTGTGCATTCGTTACTGCAGGTAGTCGCTACGTCTTCCGTCTTACCGAAAGATTCCTCTATAGTTACAGCGGAACTAACAGCTATAGAAAAGGCCCTCAACATCACTTGGTCTAGAACTGGGAGGTTAGTGATCTGTACAGACTCCCTCAGCAGCTTACATTGTATCAACGATATTTATTTAAAGAATATAATATTACGTGACATATGTAACTCCATATATTCACTACAATCTGAAGGCGTCGTCATAGTTGTTGTTTAGGTACCTGGTCACGTGGTTATTTCAGGAAACTAGCTGGCGGATGAAGGAGCGAAGGATGCACTGGAACTTCGGCCTTTTACCACTCGGATGATAGCATCCGACATTACCCCGGTGGTGAAGGCCTCCCTTTTAGCTCGCATATAGTTCTTGTTATTAATTAATAATATATATTTTGTTATTTGTTACGCTAATTTATCTTATACATACCCTTGTTAATTAGTTATTAATTTTTGTTCTTCTGTTTGTTAGATTTACAAGTATTACTAGCATGACCCATTTACAGCCATTTCGGTAGTAGTGTTTTCCTTTTGTTGTAATGTTATTTAATATTAATTCCCTTGTTGTGTATTTTAAAAAAAAATGCCAGAGTGGCCCATTTACAGTCATTTTGACAATAACATTGTTAAGTTTGGTATATTTTTATTTATTACCTGTGTTACCATTAGGATTTGATTTTAAGTATTGTCAGAATGGCCAATCTACAGACAGGGTGTAAATTGTTTTGAGTTGTTATATTTTTTTGTCAGTTAATCATGATTAAATGACAACGCCATAACACCAGGTGGTTGTCATGTATGCAGAGGCCATTGATAACCTCTTATTTTTTATGCCCCAAAAACACCTCAACTCCAAATATTGCGTTTTGAGGATAAACCTACCGCCATACTTCATTAAAACATTAAATATAAATAGTAAAAAACTTAAAGGAGTTGCCTTAGATAAAAGCGTTCTCTCCTTCCTCGTGCATCACTATATATACAACATCAAGGATTTCACCCAAGAAAACATGTAACCCTGGAGAATTAATAATGACGCCTGATATTATTTTACACACAGTACTACACAGTACTTCAGCATTTTGACCAACCGATGGTACTAACAGGGAATTACTTCAATACACATATTGCACACCATTATTAAAATTGCATAGTATCTCTTCTTCGGACATCGCTTTTTGAGAAAACACTATTCATTATACATCATAAAAAATTAAGGATTTTCCTACTATAAATAGCGAAAAGCTTAAGGGAGCTACCTTGGGAAGAAGCCTTCACAGGTTGCGGTGGTGAACAACTAGATATACACCATCAGAGAATTCACAGAAGAAAACAATTCTTGGAGGATTGATTATGACGCCTGATATTATGTTAAACACAGTATTACACACTAATTCTGCATGTTATCCAACCTAATTTACAACCTACTTTAAATTATTCAATACACAAAATAAACCCCACTTAGGAAATTACACAATACCTCATATTCGGGCATCGCTTTTTTAGGAAAAACCATTTGTCGTACATCATTTGAAAATTTAGGATTCTCCTACCATAAAAAGCGAAAAAGCTTAAGCTTAAGGGAGGTTCCTTGGAAAGAAACCTCCACACCTACCTAGTGAATCACCTGATATGCATCATCAAAGAATTCACAAGAGAAAACAAATCTTAGAGGATTGATTTTTGATGCATGTTAATCCGTTACCGTATACACAATTATGTTGCGTTGGTATTACACAGTAATTCTGCATGTTGATCAAGTTAATTTACTAACAGGGGAACGAGTCAATACATATAACGAACGCCATGTAGAAAATGACGCAATACCCCCAATTCGTAGATCGCTTTTTGAAAAAAGCAATTTATCATACATAACTTAAATGTTCAGGATTCTCTTACCTTAAATGGTGTCAAATTTTAAGAATCTACTTTGGAAAGTAGCCTACACACCATTCTAGTGAACTACCAAATATACACCATCAAAGAATTCACAGAAAAAAACAAATCTTGGAGTTTTTATGACGCCTGATATACTATTACACACAGTAATACACAATATTTCTACATGATGACTAAATAAATTTACAAAAAGGGGAATGAGTCAATAGATAGAACGAATACCGTGTAGAAAATTACTTAGAACTCCTTCTCCGGAGATTCTTTTTGAAAAAAAAAATCATCCATCGTACATCATTAGAATATTGAGGATTCTCCTACCATAAATAGTGAAAAAGCTTATGGGAGCTGCTTTGGAACGAAGACTTTACACTGTATCTCCATGCTGTATAGTGATACATGTGGGATCTGCAACATAGGTGTAAAATACTCTGCTGTATGCTGCACCGGACCTTGTAAAAATGGCACCATTCAAAATGTATAGGGCTGTCTCATAGTGACTTTAGAAAACTACTGAGAGCAGGCAAAGTATCATGGCAGTGCAAAAGATGTTTGCAGCGACAACCCTCTGATGAGCCGCAGTGTCTAGAGCTCATAATCATATATCAAGATGATAGCAAACCCACAATTAATATAATTCAGGAAGAATACTTTGAATGTGATCCCAATAATACTTCATATGAAGTTGAAAATCATTTTAATATTTTAGAACAATCGCCTTCCATTTTAACTCTAACAAAAATAAATAACTCATTAAGGGAGCTGGAAAAACAGCATCACTGAGACCAATTTAGAAGAAAGTAATTGTGATGCAGATAATCACAATCCACAGATAATCTCAGTGATGCCATCACTGGAGATCGCATCTTAAATTAAATCTGCTATCCTAAAAGAAAACTAATCACTGATTTAGATTTAGAATATGATATTGATCCAGTAGGTTTACTAGTGCTTGCTGTAGTGTGTGATTCACTAGAACAGTGGAAAGGATGTGTTGGTTTCCTCCAATCACTGTAGATATTTGAGTTGTTTGTTGCTATTCTGGATATTTTTCTCTGTTACTTAAAGGGGTTGTTTAACACAGACTCTATGTTTCTTTCTCGAGTGTAAAGTCAGAATCTATGCATGTAAGTATTGCAGTCAAATTGAAGTAAAACCAGCAGCACTTCTCCGATGGTGTCGTTTATTGGGCGTATTGGCAGCCATGAGTGTTCAATATCCAGTAAGATCAGGAGTAGGTATTTAATGCAATCATTTACAACTTCTGTGAATTTAAATAATTTTGATTTCCAACTATTTATACCTGACGAGTAATATATAACAAAGAAAAGTTTTTCTCGAAGTGTGATTGTTACAAAACAGTTATATGGATATGCATTTTATTGGGCTCAATTTAATATCTGTAGAAGTATGTCTAAGAGCAATGAAGGTACACAGCTATTTGTGCCTCTGTCGTACAATACCAATCCGCATGCTTTTTCCCACTTGGAGTATAGGTTCAATTGTTAGGAGATCAGGGGGGTTTTGTCTGAGATAAAAGTAAAACTTTTTAGGTATGTTATATTACTTTCATCCATGAAGTTTAGGAAAGACAACAGGCCATTGTTTGAACTAACTGCAGTTCTTCTGATAACTTTCCTACAGATGGTCCTAGTTTGAGGTGTATCAATATCCTCATCATCACCTCCTGTTTATTTAAAATACTTAAGGGTACACTGTCTAATTTAATAACTGGATTTGAATTGATTTCTGGCGTCGATTCCATGCAAGGCGCCATCAATGCTGAGGTGTTTGTGCATTTTGGAGACACTGCAAATTGGTTCATTTTCTTTGTTGAATTCTTTTTGGATTATCTGGTCTTTTTTGTCCGTTTGTTTATGTTTGCAAAATGTTCATGTTTTTTTGTTTTCTAGGCTTCTATAATCCATCCACCATATTTTTAAGCGGTTTTTAAAAACTCTTGTGCTTTAATCTGTGTCCCAGTCAGTAATGAAGATTGCATATTAGAAGTGTAAAAATCTGTGTTAATATCTGTTAATATCTCAGATCGTCGATGAGAGCAGTCGTGTCCTTATCTCTCCGACCGCTGATTGCCTGAGTCGTGTCGTTACCTGTCCGGTACGGTCTGACTGTTACAGTGTATTTAATTGTATTATATTAACATTTTAAATAATTTATTTTTATTGTACTAGTTTATTATCATGGCCGATAATTGTAAAAGGTGTGTAACAAGGACTTCGTCGAGAGTGATATAGTGGCTAAGTGCGTCGACTGTAGGCATAGTTTTCATGCCACGTGTACGCGTGCAGGATCGACCCAAAGTTTCACTAAATCTAGAAATAAAACCTTGAAGTGTGATTCATGTGTTGAAGAATCTAAATCTAATGCTTCAGTTCGCAGTAGTGAGGACCTCGAAGACAAAAATTCTATTTTAGAAGCTATTCGGGCCCTAAAAATCGATAAAGAAGGCAAATTTAATGTAGGTGACTTGCAACAGAGACTGCACGATACCGAACAGCACTCTCGATCTGCTAATTTAGAGATAGTCGGTTTGCCAAAAACTGACAATGAATGTATTGTCGACTGTCTCTATCACATTGCCGGTGCGCTTGGACTTGAGTTCAGGATGGAGGACATATCGATCACACATCGGCTGCGAGCTTACTCCTCGAGAAGACATGTACATCCGCCGATTATTGTGCCGTTCGTGTCCAGTCGTGTCAAGGAGGACTGGCTGAGGGCAGCGAGGACAAAGAAGAATTTAAACGCCGCGGACATCCACCCATCTCTCACACAGAGTAATGTATACGTGAACGACCATCTGATACGTCACAATAAAGCGACCTTCGCCGGATTTTTCAACGGAAAGGTCATCGTCTAGGCTGCTGAGTGTGCTGAGGCTGTTTGGGTCACCATGATGGAAGATCTCGACAGGTTTGACAAGAGATAACTTTCCTCTGTGGTCCGCATTACATAAGTAAGCTTATATGCCTATAAATTGTTTTTCTTTCGTTAGTATAATAATCAAGTTTTTTCTTTTGTTTTATTCACTTTATATGTCATAAAGAAGATACTTTTAATTTTTATTTTTATTGTATTTATATAATCTAATATTACATTTTCAATTTTACAATACATTTTTTTATTAGAGAAAATATTTTTTCAATTTTCTCTCGATCGGTTATTGTGTGAGGAAATGATAAATTAAGTATGACCATGTGACTGGTGTAAGTAGTTATTATTAGTTTGGTGTATGGTTTTGTATTTTTATTTCTGTGAGAAAGTCAAGTTACTAATAGGTAAGAGAGGCTCAAATTTTATTTACAATTTTCCTTTCATAAAAAAAATTCAGTATCGGCATTTTTCGGATTATAAATTCAGAATATATCTAATCAATTAATTATTTTCTAAATTAAATGTTAGCAATATTTTTTCTTCTTTTTCTTCAAGTGAGTAAAACATTGAAAAAAATACAATTATGTTAGTATTATTATATTTATATTTTGTTTTTTTGTGTTAAATTGTTAGCAACTTATACAAAGCTTATAAGACTTATAAGACTGAAATCTTTTAATTTTGAAAGACTTTAAAATGCAATTATGCAATCTTTTTAATTGTCTGCTGAAATAGGCCGTTTTAATGTAATTACATTGTAATAATATGGATTTATATAAATGCATCTTACTGAAGTAAAAGTAATTAACATATTAAATGCATTAAAGTGCTAATTAAATTTTTGTGTATGCTAGGGTGCGTATAGGCATTTATAAAATATACTTTTTTTAATATTTTAACTGGCCGGCCGGGCGATTGGGCTTGAACGGCATAAATGGCTGAGAATGGAAAAACTCTTTGTTTTTCCAGAACGATTGTTTAGTACTGCATTAGTATTTTAAATACAAATTTTTTTTTTTTAAGAAAGTAATTGTGTTGATAAACTTAAAATATTCCATTGCAATATCAGAAGTATTTCAAAAAAACTGACGAACTTTTGATTTATTTAAATTATCTTCCTTCGCTAGATATGATAATATTGACAGAGTGTTGGTTGAGGGGTGTTGAGGAGGGGTGGATCATTGACGGGTTTGACTTTGTACTTACTGATAAGCAGCGTAACAAGGCCGATGGTGTAGTTGTTTACTACAATAACCGGTTGTCAGTTACTGCATCACAGATTTATATAGGTGACACGTACGGCATAAAAAGCTACTTTAATTTTTGTCATACAACTTTTTGTCTCATGGCTCTCTACCGTACGTTTGACTGCGAAATTATTTTTTTTTTTGATTCATTAGAACATTATCTTTACAGTTTGAATAAGGACGAAATAATCATCTTGGCTGGAGATTTCAACTTTGACTTGCTAGAAACAAACTCCCCTTATACTGACAGATACTTGAACTGTATAGTAGGTGCTGGTCTCATTTATTGTATAGATAAACCAACAAGGGTAACAAAAACTAGAAAGTCATGCCTGGATCACTTTATTATACGATATAACGACATGAACAACGTACAGGCAGCTGTGTTACAGACTGAGATTACTGATCACTATAGCACTGGTCTTACCATTACTTTTTCCGTTACAGCACCATCGGTTATGACAAATACAGCTTCACAGACGATTATATACTCTGCGCTCTTGTCTCGTAATCTTGCTTATATTGACTGGAAGACGATTTTTCAGAAAGAAAATGTAAACCATTCTGCATACGACTTTTGTAAAATGGTAGGCCAAGCGATCGATAATTCTAGGAAACCGATTAAAAAGTCATCTAGATTCAAAAGGCTTAAGCCTTGGATTACAAATGATCTAATCAAATTAATTCGCGTTAGAGATAAATTGAGCAAAAAATTAAAAAACAGCCTTTTAATATAATTCTTAAAAATAATTATCGAACGTCAAGACAATTTATTGCCAATTCTATCAAAACGTCTAAGCGTATTTACTACAGGATTAAATTAAACGAATATCAAAATAATACTAAATTGTTTTTGGGCTGTAATTAACGAATTGGCAGGTAAAAAGGTAGGGTAGTGTCAACAGCTGCAAATTTTTAAATGCTGGCCTACACGACTCTCTCCATTGCAATTTTGCAATTAATCTGACTGCTTTTCTTGAAGTGGAAACCATCTGGAAAAGTTTGTGTTTGTGCAACCTCCCCACAAAACCAAACTGTAGGAGAGGTGTGGGTAGATTACTCCATTATATGCCGTCATCAGCACCCGGGCTGGGCAATATTTGGATAGTAGTTTCAATATTATAGCTTCCTGAGGATAACTTTGAGCAAACACTGTCTACATGGAAATCCCATGTCAACCCCCGATCTAGGTGTATTCCAAGAAATTTCGTTGAGTAGACCTCGTCGATATCAGTTTCATCCAGCATGACTGTTGGACTGTAATCTGACTGACTTTATCGTAGAACGAAATGAATGAATGTTGATTTAGCAGGATTTGTTTTGAGATTGAGTTCGTTGAATATTTGAATAGTACTATGGAGCCCAGTGAATGTTACACTAATTTAACGCAACAACTCTGAATAGGTTTCCTAATCCTTCTGTTACAATGATCGTATAACTAAAATTACTTAATTAATTTATCTCAACCAAGGATAACTTAATGAAAGTTACCTATATTTGAAACAAGTAGTGACCTATATATCTACTTTCATCTGAATAGTTACCTAGTTTCACACTGTACTTGAACATGACTATACTTTAAATGTATTATTAAATAAGAGTTGGTATTGTATACTACTAATTTAGATTGCATGTATACTAAACATAAAACAGATTTAGTTTTATTTATTTATTTGTAATTACTCTAAATGTAATTAGTTTAGACAAACATATTTGTAATTATCATGACTGATTAATTGTATCCATTATGATTTCTTTATAACATTTGAATTGGATTTTATAATAGAAGTACAAATGAATTATTACAACGATGATGAATTATTTTTAACCTACTGAAGTAGGGCAATTACATGAAGTAATGGGAGGCTTCCAGTAAAACAATACAATTCCATGAACAAAAACTATCTTTTCTACATTTTGGCGATCAAGATAAAATTATCTAATATTTATTAGGCTTTAAATTGCTTAGGCCACAATGGGAAAAATATTATAACATCCGTAATTGGCAAGACAACGTACATAATCATTAATAATTTACATACAGAAATCAACAATCCTATTATATAAATGAATTTTTACACCTTTATGAAAATTATTGGGATATATTTTGTGAATTAGTTATCTTTTCCAGACATGAAAATATTTTCGGCAACGCCACTAGGTGACGCTTCCGCCTACTACGGCCAATCGACCCTTTACTTAAAGTATTACCGATACTTTAATTATTATGGTTAGGGATTGAATTTATAAAATCGGTAATGGATATTCTGTCCATGATTATACATATTATTAATAAGGACACCTGCTTACATCTAAAATGTTCTTCTGTAAACCAAAGTAATCCACCGTAGTGTAGAGGGTTCATCTAGTGTCCGATGTCGTATCATCAATGCCCAGAAGCCACTAGAATGTTCCTTACTGGTAGGCATGTTTAAACAGGGATGCCGCTATCAATCTATCAATATTAATATCAACAGCTTGTCCTACCGGTAACAGCTGATGTTGACCTACTTGTAGCAGTAGCCGATGTCCTTCACTCGCTAAAATGAATTTCTCCTGCGCCCTTATGGTAGGTTAGGCAAAATGCAACACTTCCAGGCTTAAATATTTCGTTCAAACGTTAAAGGCTAGCTCTTTAATTAGATATTTTAATGAGGTGATCAGGCTTTGGGGACATAGACTAATTCAAGTAGAAAGCATGTTACAACCTGTCCACGCCGGTTTACTGAACTCATTTTATTTTTAACACCACTGCTTTGCGGCACCTGTTGTATAAAAGTTTAAATAGAATTAAAGTACAATATTTGTTATATTAATTATTGTGAAATATAATAAATTGGACTGATTTAGCCGGTGCGCTCTGAAAATTGTTTCATCATGTTGTGTGCAAAGTGCAAATCCTGGTTTTCCAAACCAGAAGAAATAGCCCAGTGCGTTGAATGTACGTCCGCATTTCTTGCGGCTTGCTGCGACTCCGACTGTCCGGACCACGAAGAAGTTGCAGAGAATGCGGAATAATGACTCTTCTAGGTGGCGTTGTGATGAGTGTTCTGAAGACTCGTCGTCCCTCCAGGGTCGTTCCGATAGTGAGGACTCCAACATACTGAGGGTTTTAAAAAATATACAGGACGACATGGCACAGTCTCGCAAAGAAAACTCCAAGAGCTTCGCGACTCTGGAAGCCACCATGACTTCCGTCAAAGAATCACTGGATGACATGAGAAACAAGCTGTCAGCGGTGGAAGCCGAGAATGCTGTATTAAAGGCGGACTGTGAAAGTCTTGAAGGCCGAAAATAGGAATCTTTCGAAAAAGGTGTTTGATATACAATGTGAGGTACACGAATTGCAACAGTATTCGCGGAAATAGAAACATAGAAATAAGAGGTGTTCCGCCGACAGCAGGTGAGAATGTTTATGCCGTTCTAGAGACATTAGCTAAAGTTATTGGTGTTTCCTATACTAAACATACTTTAGTATAGCGCACAGGCTGCCAGGGCGTAGCAATTCCATTGTAGCGCAGTTTATTTCGAGATCTCGGCGAACAGAATGGCTGGCAGCGGCGATACAGAAGAGGGTGAACACAACAGATCTGTCGCGGTCACTTCCGCCCGGCCCTGTTTTTATAAATGAGCATTTAATTCCCCACAACAAGTCGGTGTTATGGATGGCAAGGTCTCTGGTGAAGGAAGGAAGATTGGCCTACGCCTGGATTAAAGGACGGCAAGATACTAGTGAGGAAGACTCCGAGTTCCAAAGCGGTCCAGGTGTGGTTTGACCGGGACGTCACGAAAGCCGCCTTTCCCCCGAGACTGCCGGACGAGAGTCAGACCGAAGACAGCCAACTATCAGCGACGAACAACAACAGCAGTATCAGCCCCCCAAAAGGGCAAGTAAATTATTAAGATACATTGGGAACTTAATTAATAAAAATGGTAGTTGCATGTAGGATGAGTGAGAAACTTGAGTGAACACTTCAAACTTGTAATAGCTGCTCAGGTTTTATTATTTTTTATATTCTTGTTTAGTTAAAAAATACTTTTTTTAATTTCGTATGTATTTAACGAGTGTGCGTTTACTTTGGTTGATTAGATAAGTATGTTTTATGGTATTGGACAAACACAGTCTAACCATTGTATATGTTGTACACAACTTTGTTAAACTAACTGTATAAAACCTGAATGTTTGGTTCTCAATATAAACATTTTTAGAGAAAGCTTATGTTATTCATGGAGATTTTTGTTGTTTGCGCCTATAAAGTACACAATACAACTTAATTATTTATCTATTTTAATAGTTTATTATTTGTTTCTTAGTTTTTAAATAAGATTATTTTTCCTTACAAATGCAACATAGTTTCATTCATTAAGTGGAAAGAAGTGGTTTTTTTATTTATTTATTGTTAAAGCAATGATACAATAATATTTATTTACCTTATATGTATCACTAGAGTTTTGTTTTTAAATATGAAAGATATATTTTATTTGTGTATTTCGAATAAGAAATAATTTAAAGTTTATTTTCTTTAACAAGTTACTTAAACACATGAAATTGTAATGTTTTTGTTTTTTTATTAAATCTATGCATAAGGAACATATATACACACAATTGTAAGGATGATGATGATTGTAAATAATTCCCCTTATATATGTGTATGTGTATGTATGGACTTGTATTTTTGTGTGTATATTATAATTATTTTGACATTGTTATGTTACAAATCTGATAAAATTTTTTATGTTTGTTCATGTCAGAGGATTTAATATCCTCTCATCATTAATATTATCTTATTAAATTCAAATTGTTATGTTATAGTCAGATATCATTATATTACCCCAGAATAGACAAAAAGTATGCAGTAACCAGATACTTATGTTTGAACCAGTTTATACATTTAGTTTATACTAACAATGATTAAGATAATTATTACTGAATAGAAATGTAAGATTTGATTTAATTTATGTAGTTAGTTTTTCTTTATAGGATTAATAGAGTAAGTTTGTTCTAAGGTCTAGCATGCTAGTGTGTATATATTGTAGTGTTATATTAGGGCTCAGTGAGTGCTTGGGAATGAGAGAGATTGCATGACAGTACGTTGTGTGTGTAACAGATATTGATAGTGTGCGAGTGAGGATCTGCATGCATGCATGAGCGCGCGCGTGTTTGTGTGTGTGTGTGTGTGTGTGTGTGTGTGTTCAAGTTCAAACATTCTTTATTCGTATTAAATTACAGTACAATACATACATTTCATGTGCTATTTATAGCACGTGCGAAATGAAAAACATTGTTTCATTTAATTTTATATTGTCTTTTGTATCGTTGGCAATTAGTCCTTTACAGTCCTTTAGTCATTTATTCGCTGGTGCAGCTACCATTCCATAACTCAATCCCACAATTACAACTTTACAAACTAAATAACAGTGAATATTATTAATACTAACAGATTTCTATAACCTCTAATACCATTACAATAACAACAAATACTTTCTTTAACAAAACCAGAAAAAATCTATAATGACATAAACAACATAATCAACATTATAAATAAGACATAAATAAAATAATAAATAAATAAACAGGAAAAACACATACAAATTTATATAAATACATTCAGGAAACGTGCTTTTCTGTTAATATTAAATCTATATAAAAATCTATAAAACAATACATATTTTAACAATCTATTAAATCTATATTTAACAAATATAAAAAAAATATTAGATAGTACAAATCATATTATATAAATAAATATAAATTACATACATTTACATATACATACATACACATATATATACATATTACATATACATACATTACATATACATAAACAGTCCATTAAGATCCAATGTTAATATATTCTAAAACTTTCATTTTGAATTTAGGTTTCCGTTCCATTAATATATAATTTCCAAAATGTGATACGAATTCATTAAAACATTTTATTCCTGAATAACAAAACTGTTTCCTTCCTATCTCTTTGAAATAAATGGGAGTCTCAATAGCAATCACATTAGATAAGCGAGTACTCACAGGACATGTTCTCAACTTATATCTCTCAATATTGTTTCTAATATACATAATTTATTGAGCTCAATTTCTATAACTGAGAAAAGGTCAGAATATGTTCTTGTTTGAAGAGATGTGAAATGCTATCAAATTTTTTTAGATGGTACACATTACGTACTGCAAACGTTTTTAATAATATTACCTGTTTCAAAATTGTTTCATAAGTAGCACCATAATGGATAATCCCGTATTTCATCGTACTTTCAAACCATGAGAAGTATAGATTCTTCAAATGCTGTGGTTTCAGAAATCCCCTCATATGATACAGTGAGTAATTAATTTTTCTTAGTTTGCCGATAAGATAATTTTCATAACAGTCCCATTTTAAATTTCTATCAATTACTAATCCTAGGTATTTCACACTATTTACAACTTCAATCCTCTCTCACACACACCCATAGAGACACAAATGCTTATGACAACAAAAATCATTCTCTGTTTCCAATTCCTCACACTTTGTATCTCTGTCATAAAATAATAAACACTTGGACTTGCTACTGTTTATAATTAACTTATTCTGAGCTAGCCACCTGGAAGTAACAGACAAGTCCTGAGATACTTTATGTTTCAGGGTGCTTCTGTCATAAGCAGAGCAAACTATGGCCGTGTCATCAGCATATGCAAATATTGAGGAGTTTAGCGGAAATACATAGTAACTCATTTATAAATATAATAAACATGAGGGGGCCCAATACTCCCCCCTGTGCAATTCCGTGTCTTAAATTTAATTTACCACTATGTTACACCACCAAACTTTCACTACCTGCGCCCTACATTTACAGAAAGATTCAAGCCACTTGAATGCATCGCCACCGATTCCATACACTTTAATTTTATTTAACAGTATATCAATATCCACTAAGTCAAAAACTTTCTGTGTGTGTGTGTGTGTGAGTGTGTGAGTGTGTGTGAGTGTGTGAGTGTGTGTGAGTGAGTGTGTGTGTGTGTGTGTGTGTGTGTGTGTGTGTTTGTGTGTGTGTGTGTGTGTGTGTGTGTGTGTGTGGTGTGTGTGTGTGTGTGTGTGTGTGTGTGTGTGTGTGTGTGTGTGTGTGTGTGTGTGTGTGTGTGTGTGTGTGTGACTGCCTATTCTATATGCGATGATTGGTACCGATTTGATAATAAAATACCAATATTATATCATTTGTTTATATCAGTATAAATTATCTGTGTATAGTGCACTTATTAGGCATCACTTATATTTACACAACTGTATAGAAGTTTATAATGAGTGTTATTGTAGACCTATTATTTTCTACTTTAATGTATATTCCATTTCTAAGTAGTTTCTAAATTGATAATTATGAGTTCGGAAAAAATATAGGTCGCAATACATAGCGGATCGGTAGGAGGCTACTAAATAAATGGAGTCACCTAACGACTTGGATATTTCTAG
The DNA here is from genome assembly GCF_021130785.1 of Homalodisca vitripennis. NCBI lineage: Eukaryota > Metazoa > Arthropoda > Insecta > Hemiptera > Cicadellidae > Homalodisca > Homalodisca vitripennis. The sequence goes on from NW_025776420.1 coordinate 101,681, forward strand.
TACTGTACTGTTGAATGTCTAGAGTTTGAAAATAGTTATGATTTTAAATCTTTTTTTCTAATAATTTAAACAACGTAAATTTAAAAATTTTCCATTTGAATATAAGAAGATATTAAAAAATATTGATAGTTTATTAGTTTATTTGGAATCACTTAACAGAGATATTGGTATTATTGTTTTAACCGAAGCCTGGGTTGGTGACGACATGATCGTGTCGCATCTAGACGGTTATGAGGTAGTGAAGACTACAAGAAAAAGGAATCGTAACGATGGTACTCTTGTCTATGTGAGAGGTCCTTATCTGTCGTGTCCGCTGAGGTAGCAATGGGTGATGTTTATGGGCTTACGTTTGATTTTGTTTTTTATGGTAAGAGATGTAACTTAACTGCTTTATACAGAACACATGACAGTGACACTGACCTATTTATTAACGAACTGGAACGGTATTATAGTAGTACAACAAAGAATAAAACGTATATCTTTTTAGGTGACATAAATTTAAACTTACTGAACACTGATATGTATGCAGAGCGTTACCTTAACATTTTGACAGAAACTGGTTTTGTGAGTTGTATAAATATACCCACACGTGTGACGGGTGACAGGGACAGTGGCTCGTGTATTGACCATATATTTGTTAATCATGATAAATTTCTATAACGTTCGGACAGCTGTCTCACACACAGGCATTACGGATCACTACAGCACTGCGCTGGAGATACAGTTCAGTGCTTCAGGAGTTAGGGTGCAACAGACAAATAATAGCTATATAGATACAAGTATTTTTCGGAATATGTTAAGAAATGAAAGCTGGAATCCGATCATTTTATCAAATGATATTGAAACTAGTGTAAACAATTTTAAAAATATAGTTGACGAAATTACGCGCAAGGCAAATAAATCAAATATGGGTGGTTCTCGTCTCACTAAGTTAAAACCTTGGATCACGTCTGGTTTAATCAGGTCAATTAGAAAAAGGGACAAGCTAAGTAAATTGGTTAAGAAACAACCTTTTAACACAGAACTTATTAACTATTTTAAACGCTATCGAAATTCCTTAAATAACTGCTTAAAACAGACTAGGTTGATTTACTATAGAGAAAAAATACAACAGTGTGGGAATAATCAACGTTTATTTTGGAAGACAGTTATTGAACTGTCAGGAAGAAATAAAAATAAGATTCTTTCCCAATAGGGAAATATATGCAGGGGACGGACAGTAACATTACTCACTATGACTATGTGGACATAGCCGACGACTTCAATAACTATTTTTCAACAGTAGGATGTAACTTGGCAACTACAATCGACTCAAGCGGCCCACCAGTGTTATGTGACGAGGATTACTCTACCGACTCCACTTTTACTTTAAGCACTGTAACTGAGAATGACATTACTGAACAGGTTAACAACTTACGTGGACTGTCAGCGCCTGGGTGTGATGGTGAATCAGCTTCCCTTCTCAAAAATAACATTGAATTTTTTTTGAAACCCTTATTGCATATCTTTCATTTAAGCATTATATCAGGCAAATTTCCATCTGTTTTTAAATTGGCAACAGTTATTCCGCTCTACAAAAATAATGATTTCCGTACCAAAAGTAATTAACGTCCAATATCATTATTAAGCGTTTTTTCTAAAGTACTCGAGAAAATAATTAAAAATCAATTAGTTAAGTATTTAAATAACAATAATATTTTAACCTCATGTCAGTAATACATTTAGAAGAGATAAAAACATATCAGATGCGTTGTACATGCTGACTAAAGGAATCAACGATGCTATTAGTTCGAATAGGCGTTGCCTCATTGTATTTTTAGATTTGGCTAAAGCATTTGACTCTATTTCACGGAGTAAGCTCTTACAAAAGTTACATTGTATAGGCTGCCGAGGTAGCACATAGTTATGGTTTGAGATCTACCTGTCGGACAGGAAGCAATATGTATCGATCTGTGGAGCAAAGAGCAGTGAACAGCAAGTAGACTACGGAGTCATCCAGGGAAGTACACTTGGTCCCATTCTTTTCCTGATCTATATTAACAATCTTGCCAATCTGTATGTGGAGGGTGAGTTGTTTCTCTTTGCAGATGATTCCGCAATACTATACGAAGGAAAGAATTGAGGAGAAATCAAAACTAAGACATTACGTAGCTTATCCATAGTTAAAAAAAATGGTTTGATCAAAACTTATTATCTTTAAATGTTTCCAAAACGAAATTCTTGCCAATTTCATTACGAACTAATAATGATTTTAATGAAAATAGTCTACTTTATTCCTGTAGCAATGTTATGAGTGAAACATGCGGTTGTGACACTATAAGCAGTGTCGATTATTATAAATATCTAGGAATTATGTTTGACAACCGGATGGGCAATGCAAATAGATTACATGAAAAACAAAATAAGAAAATTTATTTTTGTATTTAGGCAGCTAAGTGAAATTTTAAATTTTAATGAATTGAAACTTGCTTATTTTGCTTATTGTCAATCAATGTTATTAGTTGGTATTATAGCTCGGGGTGGTGCCTATAAATCAGTATTAGAACCTATAAATGTTGTCCAAAGAGCCATTCTTAAGACTGCCCTGTGTAAAGGTAACCGTTATGCATCATCTGCACTTTTTAATGATATGGGAGTTTTGGGGGGTCAGGCAGCTATATGTAAAAAACATTGGTTTTGTATATGTATAAAAACAATAACACAATTTTTAGACGGACTAACCATAGGTACGGAACTAGGATTTCGGTTTCAGTAAATATTTTAACAGATAAATTAACTAAAAGCTTTACATTAACTAATTCTCATTATAAAATGCAAATTTTGATTCGAAATTTACCAAGACCATTAACTGATTTTTATAATATAAAAATTGGAATATTTAAGAAGCTACTGGTTAGTTGGCTTACGGATTTGGGAGGGGAGGCAACGGAGAACGTTATTGCATCCAATTACAGATAGGAATTTACTTTTTCTGCTACTTCAAGCTCATGTCTGTTACCAGCCTATGCCCCGTTGCTTTACTTACTTTTTTTAGTTCTATTGGAATGGGAGCTAGGTTTATGTATTTATGTATGTACGTGAGTGTGTTAAGTGTGCTACATATCTGAGTCATATATGATTAAAACTTATCGGCAATGTGGGTCGACCTATCTTTTCAGTGACTCGTGCCCACGCACAGGCTTGCCTATGTGGGTAATTTTTCCTACATTTTAAGTAATATTATTGTTTTAATCATACTTGAAAATTACTATAGTACATATTATTCTATTATGGAATTGTAATTTCTTTATTTGGAAATAAATAAGGTTTTGAATTGAATTGAATTGAATTGAAAAAAGAAGTTAATCAAATGCTTGGGTGGCTTTAATAAGTACTTTGAGCACTGCTTCAACTGCCAATTTGAGACATGTTTTAAATCATTTCGACCTCTGTGACCGGGGCCAGAGCCATAGAAGCTGCTGGGCTCGGCGCCAATGGAGGGATCCGTTGACTCTGTCCAAGTCCTTGGTCCGCTCCAACAAAGGCCAAAAAATTGTTGAATTCATCGGCGATCTTTCACGGGTCGCTGACTCTTTCATTGCCAATTTTAAATTCAATTTGTTTGTCTGTTCGTGATTTTTGTATTGTTTACTATGGCCCATGCTGTTTTCCGAAAAAAACAATTTTGTCGCGAGCAGTGCTTTATTGACATCGTAAGCTTTCGCAGCTTTGATGACCTTTCTGTAAATTCGTTTATAATTTTGAAGAAACTTTTGAATTCTAAATTTGAAGTGTGTTTATTAATGTCCCAGGAAACCAGGATACCTTTGGTAATCCATGTGCACTTTTGCTTTCTAGGTTTTTGGGGACCTTTACGTAAAGGATAGCTCATGTTCAAATGTAAGTTAAAGTTTTCCTCGAAATTTTTAAACTGTATTTCTACGGGATCCTCATGATGTATAAAAACTCCATGTCTACTGTACGAGCAGACAGTTAAGGAGCTTGATATTTGTGGGCCTCGTGTCTCTAATCGTCTTTTGATTGATTAGATCCCGTGCAGGCTCATGACGGATCAATTGATCATTGAAGGATCAACTCAGCCAGGAGGCGCTTTCCAGCAGCTCGTAGGTGCATTCCATGTCCAGTAAACCAGCGTCTCTTGGTGGTGTTTAAAATCAAGAAGATTTAACTCTTCATATCTATAGCACACCTCTTCAATGTAGCTATTAACGAGGTTTATCTGCTGGTTTACTGGATTGTGTTCAGGCAGGTCGTGTCTGTGTGGGACTGTAACGTTGATGTTTTATGGACCTCATTTTTCGGAAGTTGGATTGATCACCCAACTAGACATTTCCACTGCGGAAGCTAGCCCGCAAAGTTGGCCGATGCATTCCCTAAAACTTGAGCGTGCAGTATTTGCCTATGAGAGTTATGTAGGCGCTGAGAAATTGCCGTAAGCGCTGTCGCCTAGCCAGAGCCGCCACTTTGGACCTTAGACCGGTGCGCCGGCAAGTTTAATCCCGAGCGGGTGATATGGCATTGTCTCGACAATTAGGCTTGTTGTAGATGAGCTGGCGACCTGTTCACATGGATTGTGGAAGCCCTCTTCACGTCGTGGATTTTCAGCATTTTCTTCAGGGAAAATTTGCTTAGAGGTAAGGCAGACTGTCATTTTCTATAATTCAAATCTTTGTCAAAAGCAATATTTAAAAGCGTCAAAATTTAAATCATTATTAGACTTTTGCAATCATTAAAATAGGTTCTCTTTATTCATGCTTGGACAATCCTAAGTTAAAGCACGTGGCACATAGGAACGATGTTTAATGTATGATTACTTATTTTACAAGTAATTAGGGTTTCGTTTATTGTGTTGTCAATATTTTATGTTGTGTGATAAAACTGCCCAATTTGTATTTTATTGGGAAAGAGCTGAATATGAAAATAGTACTGTCTGTTTAATGTGTATAGCGATATAAAATTCACTCATATAAATCTAACTGTGGCTTAATATGAATACGAGCCAATTATGCAATAATAATTTTGAAGGAAGAAACTTGGAGTAGAATTTAGGGTAGTTAAAATCTGTTTCAGTAATATTTTGTAGCCATAAAATGTCTAATGTTAAAGTAAATGTATATTTAAAAAAAAAATCAAGTACGTTCTTGTTTGTAAAATATATATGTCTCATTTGTTTTGTATGTTTAAAGAACGGTGTAATTTGTAAAATGTAAATTTGTAAATATGTCAATTTTGAGACAACGATTGTGGTTTGTACACAATTTTTCGATGACAATGAATATTGCAGTAACCTTATTGAATATTGCCAGTAACTTGATTGTATTTGTGCCACAGAATATGAGTGTTGTTATCATTATATTTATCTTGAAAATATTTACCTTTAGTCGTTGAGAACAGGTTATTAGCTGCTCTACTAGCTAACTGTCCGTATATAATATTGACCACTATTTACAGAGCCAAATGTATTAATGTTTCATATCTCGTAAATTTATTAATGTTTCATATCTCTGATATATCTCTTAGTAATGATTTTAAATGACAATTAATGATTTTGTTTAGTAAATTTCTAATGTGTCTAAATAATAACCTTATTTTCGTACTTGTGATTTTGTACAAACTGTCCAATACTAGATTATCATTTATCTTTTACATGTTTATTTTGTGAGCTCGTGAGTTATGATGCAGTTTAAAGCTGCACAAGTATTATTTTATAGAAAAGGATTAAAATGTTTTGAAGTAACTGAAACAATACATATATATATATATATATAATATATATATATATATATATATATATATCGATATTATAAAGTTTAGAATTTTATGTAAATAAATGTAAACAGTAACAGTTTTAAAGATTAAATTCAGGTTTTAATTAAATGAATCCCAATTATTAAAAAATATAAATAATATTATAAAATTAAACATATATAAAAAAAATAATGCTTTAGTAAATAGATTTATTGTAAAATGTTTAATATGAATCTGCAAAATTATTTGTTTTATAACATTGTAGTTTAATTATTTGCCTACCAAAAATACTATGTATTATTGAATATGTAGGGCCTTTTTTTACGTTCCGGACATCGTCAAGCGAACGGAACGGTTGGTTGACAGCCACAGCCATCAGCATCACGTCGCATCGCCGCTACCGTGTCGTCGCCGCTGACCGGTGGCCGTGGTGACATTGGCCCTCCCCCCCGCACCACACTGCCTCTGCCGTGTGCCTACTCACTGGGACTTCTATTCAGATTCACTCACTGTCTGTGAGTAAGATTTTGAAAATTAATAAATACAAACCATTTAAAGTTCATTTAGTCCAACAGTTAAGTGAGGATGATTACGACAGAAGAGTTGAGTTTTGTGAACTTGTGATGCGCAAATGTGATGACAATAGAGATTTTCTGACCAACATACTATTTTCTGATGAGGCAACTTTTTTCCTAAATGGCAATGTTAACATCACAATTGCCGTTACTGGGCTAGTGAAAACCCACATTGGATTACTGAGTCCCATTCACAGCAACCATAAAAACTGAACGTATGGTGTGGAATTTTAGGTAACAAAATTGTTGGACCCTTTTTCATCAATGGAAATTTAAATGCCGAACTTCACTACAATATGCTCCAAAATGAAATAATCCCAGCTATTCAAATTGCATCAGGAGAATACTTTGATAATGTATGGTTTCAGCAGGATGGTGCTCCACCCCATTATGGGAGACAGGTAAGAGAGTATTTGGATTTAAGGTTTCCTCATAAATGGATTGGCCGAAGAGGAGAAATCGAATGGCCTCCAAGATCTCCGGATTTGTCACCAATCGATTATTTCCTATGGGGTCATTTAAAATCCAATGTTTATAGAAGAAAGCCTCTTAATTTGGAAGACCTAAGAAACAGGATTATAGAGGAGATTGCTTTGATAACTGAAGAAATGTTAGGCAACTCTGTCGAATCATTTTACACAAGATTGGCTCATTGTCAAACCGTAGAAGGAACACAGTTCGAACAATTGCTTTGACACCAAATGCAGGTAAAACGTTTGTTGTAAGACTTTTCTAACAGCATACATTATTTTTTATTTGTAATAAGAAATCAATAACATAAGTATTTCCATAATTGTACTGTAATAAAAACTGGCAAATTTGTGCTAATAGAACCAGCTTAAAATGAAATTTTTGTTTTATTTAATTGAACATTTAAAAAAATGCTAAAAAATTAGTGTAACACATTTTGTGGCAAGAACCATGTTTAAAATTACATTGTTGAACATCAGTAAATTTTCAATACTAAAAATGCTCTATTTTCTGATAGAATAATTCCCTTGAGATGCGGTTTTGTGGCATTCAATTCAGTAAGCTATTACCTTTAAAATTATGTATCACAAAGTATAGGCTTCCATTAAGAATATTCACGATACCCTCGGCAGGACGTCCCCCGTTGGTGTGACATAACAAAACATTGTTCCAAAAAAGTAGATGCCCAATCTCTATCACGATTGTAAGAGGTTTCAAATTTATATTTAAATTATTAAAGGATATATTTGGGTGTTTCCAGACATAATATACACCCTGTATATATATATATATATATATATATATATATATATATATATATATATATATATATATATATATATATATATATATATATGTATATATTAGTTATTTCCACACAGCAAAAATATAACACTGAGAGAGCGGGAATCGATCTATGGTACTGTGTGTTACCAGTCCGCACCGTTGTTACTGAGCTACGGCTGATATGAGTGATGCTTGCAGGTACTGGTATGTGACTCACGACAAGTGAATAGGCACATGTGACTAACTCCACATTATGCTTGTTGGTTAGTCAGAGTGAGGTTATAATGTAGTTCATGTGCCCTACTCACTTGAATGTCCAATGCCGTAAAAATTGAATTTATAATAAGTCACAGTTAATAAATGTAAATTGCTGGGTTTGAAACACTTTTACCACTTAACTTGAAATCACTTAATTTAAGTAAAATATGGCGAGACGATATAGCCCCACTGTTATACGTTGGCGCATCCTGAGTGCAGCACCTAGAATATGTTCAGAGTAATTTTCTACATGGCCTTCGTTCTGTCTATTGACTCATTCCCCTGTTTGTAAATTTAGTTAGTCATCATGGAGAAATACTGTGTATTACTGTGTATAATAGAATATCAGGCGTCATAATAACTCCTCTAGGATTTTTATTTTCTGTGAATTCTTTGATGGTGTATATTTAGTGGTTCACTAGGAAGGTGTGAAGGCTACTTTCCAAAGCAGGTCCCTTAAATTGTGTCACTATTTATGGTAGAAGAATCCTCAACTTCAAAATGATGTATGATAAATGGTTTTTCTTCAAAAAGCGATGTCCAAAGTGGAGGTATGTATATTTTTCCAAATTGCGTTCGTTTTGTGTTTATATTCATACCCTGTTTGTAAGTGTAGGTAGTCATCACGCAGAATTACTGTGTAATACGGATTGTTAATATGAGGTGATTCAACAACTCACAAAATCCATTTTTTTCGAAATTGAGTTATTGGTATCACTGCATTTAGCAGAAAGAGAGAAATCGAGCAGTCAGGTCATAGCATTCCAAAACTAACTGTATCATATGGATATTTAATGCTAAAAAATGGGTGTTCATTTCCAAAACTCACTTAATTTCAGTAATGCCATTCCAAAACTAGCATAATCCATCAGCCAATGGGATGGCGTTACTAATGTCATGTGACCCTTAATCATCTATCGTTCCAAAACTATCTTTATCCTCTTACCCAAAGGGTGGCCTGGATTCAGTTACATGACTTTGTTTATGTTTGTAATTTTGTCTTGCCTCTGTATTGCTGCCTGTGATTTGTTCTGTATTTACTTAATATTTTTACAATCTACATAAGTTAATTGTGAAGTTGTAATGAGTTTATCGGAACGCATTTTACCAACTCCACCTGATAAAAGCAAGGAAAAGGAATCAAATCCTGAAGAATGGAAAAAGACAAAGGATAAGAGAAAAAGGTAAGGAGAATAATAACCTACAATTTTGGCTGTTAACCTCCGGAATAATGGGAGTTTAAACTAATGTGAGTTTGGATAAGCGTGAGTCCGAATTTCATAAAATTATCGATTGTTGTTTTCCAGTCATCGGTCATTGTTTGTCGATGTGTGGTCGTTGCTTAAATAGCTCTAATCAATTTTACTCACTTTAAAACCTTTAGGCTGATGAATTTGTTTGTTATCAGGCACATGCCTACTCAAATGCCAGAACTTCACAGATGTTTTCATAATGGCCCAACATACAAATGTAAATCACTAAGGATGTCTGATGTAAAGGAGTTCCATAATGCATTTTATAAATACCCTGTGAAGACTCTAAGATACATTCATCTTGAAACATATTGAAGTGTCATTACCTCAAAGAGATAGATCCAAACAAAATGGTGGAAAGAAGAGCGTTGCAGTTAAGTACCTAGTAAAAATTAAGGGGACCAAGGACTTTAAGTTTCAGGTATGTCACAAAACATATCTTGGAATTTTAGGTGTTAGTAGATTTCGTGATAACAACATTGCGAAAAATTATTCCACCACCGGACAGATGCCTGTTGAAAAAAGAGGTGGCGCTAGGCTCATAGAGAAGAAATTCCGCATTAAAAGAGAAAGTGTAAAATCATTTATTGAAAAGCTAAAGGGAGTAGAATCTCACTTTTGTTATGAAGTTCCAGGTAATATCTCAGTTGTGAATTGAATATTTCAAAACTTTGGAAAAATTTACAACTCTAGTGTAAAACGAGTCTTTAAAAGTCAAAAGGACTTTCTTCAGGAATATTTTCTGCCAATGTTACAATATTGGAATTGGTAGACCATTGACTGATGCTTGCTCAAAATGTATTGAACTGCGTGAGAAAATCAAGGTTGAAGAGAACCAAGTACACAAAGTAGAATTTATGACTCAATTGAGAGTTCACAAGCTTCGTGGTAAAGCTTTCTATGCCAAACTAAGAGAGGAAAATAATAATATGGTTACTTTTTCATTTGACTGCCAAAAGAATTTAGTTAACCCTAAGGTACCGGACCAGGCAGTTTACTATAGCCGCCAGTTGTATATTTACAGCAGTATAGTAGTGAAGGGTTCTTCAATAGCAAAAATAACAAATGAAACATGTTCCATAATTTTTGATGTTTTGTCAAAAAGTGACCTGAGTTCGTTTCAGACGATTTGATTGTGCGCTGATGGTTGTGGAGGCCAGAATCGTAATTCTATAATGGTGAATATGTTAGACTACTTTTTGTTAAACATTGCCCCTGCTAATATCAAGAATATTGAACTTATATTCCCTGTACCTGGCCACTCTTTTCTTCCTTCTGATAGAGTATTTGGTCGGATTGACAAGACTCTTCGAAAGATGCCAACCATCATTAATTCAAAAAACCTACATTGACCTATTTGCTGAGCATGGTATAGTACGCATATTAGGTGTAGACTGTTCGGTTTATAACTGGAAAGAAACTGCTGCTGAATATTTAAAACCATTCAAAGCATGGCATTTTTAAATTTAGACTTGTTAAGAGATTTGTTTTCAGCAGAAACATTCAACGGAACAGGGAGTTGGTCAAAGGGGAGAGGAGCTACAACTCCGATTGTGAAAAACCCCAAGTGTTTGACAAAACCTGGTAAATCTATTAAAGACTTAGTTTTGTCAGCAGTTACAAAAGGAGTTTCGAATAAAAAAGGCAAAATTAACAGACAACTCCAAATTACTAAAAAAACATTTTGGTGATGATTGGGATCAAAGAGAAGACCTTCAGTTCTTCAAAAGTTTCATGACGGAAAACGAGGGAATCACAGAGGAGGAAGTACCAGATGTGGAGGAGTATTGTGAAGGTCACCAAGCCCAAGAAGATGATTTTGTAGTTTAGTATGCTACAATTTAGTATTAGCAGTGGGACTTTCCTCAATTTGTTTTAACAGTTGTCATCAGTTTGTTTTATTTTGTAGTAGTAACTAGTAAGGTTTATATTCTTAACGTTGACAAAAGGTTGTACTGCTCTTCATTGTACTTTTCCGTGTTTGGTGTATAATAAAAAACAATATATAAATAAACCATTCTTTTATATTTCACCATACTTCCAGTGATGTTCAATTAAAAGAATAGCCCCTAAGTTAGTGAAAATCACAACTTTTTATTTGTTTTAAGCGTTTTATGTTAGCCAGAATTAAAACGTGTCATGACATAACTAACTTTATCCTAACACCATCTTTCCAAAACTAACTTTATCCGTTGGTGTCAGGGCAAAACTAACACTATCCAACCTTTAATCTTAAGTTTGGAAAAAAACTAGACATCTAATGTGAAAAAGGTTTACACTATTTGATAAAAACTTGTATCCTTCACCTGAAGAACAACCAAAAATAACATTTTACTGTAAAGTTATTAAATGAAACCTTTTTATTGTTTCCTGACATATTTCAGGAATTAGATTATGTAAGATTCGGAATGGACCGTCTCATTTTATAATATCAGGCGTCATTATTAATTATCCAGGCTTCTACATTTTCTTCTGTGAATTCTGGTGATTCTTTAGGAAAGGTGTGAAGAGTTCTTTTTTAAGCAGCTCCCTTAAGGTTTTTTTTTTTACTATTTAAAGTAGGAAAATACTCCATTTTAAATGATGTATGATAAATGGTTTTTCCTCAAAAGCGATCTCCGAATTAGAGGTATTGCGTCCATTTCAACATGGCGTTTCGTTTTGTGTATTTACTCGTTTATCCTGTTAGTAAATTAACTTGGTCAACATGCGGAATTGCTGTGTAATACCAACGCAACAGAATTGTGTATACTGTAACGGGTTAACAGGCATCATTTCTTCTGTGAATTCTTTGATGGTTTATGTCTAGTGGTTCACTAGGAAGGCTTCTTTCAAAGGTGGCTCGCTTAATCTTTTTTCACTATTTATAGTAGGTGAATCCTCAATTTGTAACGATGTATAATGGATACTTTTTTCTCAAAAGGCGATGTCCGGAGTAGATTTAGTTAGTAATTTTATGCATGGCCTTCGGTTTTCTATTGACTCATTCCCCCGTTTGTAAATATAATTAGCCATCATGGAAAAATACTGTGTATTATTGTGTGTCATAGAATATCAGGCGTCATAATCAATACTTCAAAAATTTGTTCTTCCGTGAATTATTTATGCCGTATATCTTGTGATTAACTAGGAAAGTGTCAAGTGTTCTATCCAAGGAAGCTCCCTTAAGCTTTTTCGCTATTTATAGTAGGAGAATTCTTAATTTTTTAATGATGTATAATGTTTTTTTTTTTCAAAAAGCGATGTCCAAAGAAAAGGTACTGTGCAATTTTTTCATTACGTGCGTTATGTGTATTGAAGTATTTCCCTGTTTGTACAATCGGTTGGTCAAAATGCTGAAATACTGTGTTTAACAGAACATCAGGCGTCATTATTCAGCTCTCCAGGCTTACATGTTTTCTTGGGTGAAATCTTTGATAGTTTATATCTAGAGGTACACTAGGAAGGAGTGAACGCTTGTATCCAAGGCAGCTCCCTTAAGTTTTTTTCACTATACATATTTAATGTTTTAATGATGTATGGCGGTAGGTTTATCCTCAAAAATAATATTTGGAGTAGAGGTGTTTTTGGGCCATAAAAATACAAGAGATAATTAATGGCCTCTGCATACATGGCAACCGCCTGCTGTTATGGCGTTGTCATTAATTTTAATCATAATTAACTAACAAAAATAATATAACAACTCAAAAATTTACTCTCAGAGTGACTGCAGATGGGCCACTCTGACAATATTTAAAATCAAATTATAATGGTAACACATGTAATAAATAAAAATATATCAAACTTAACAATATTGTTATTGTGAAAATGACTGCAAATGGGCCATACTGGTAAAACTTTGTCAACACCAGCGGGGTAATGTCGGATGTCATCATCCGTGCTGTAAAAGGCTGAAGTTCCAGTGCATCCTTCGCTGACCAGGTACCCAAACAAGAACTACAACGACGCCTTCAGGTTATAGTGTATATATGGATTTCCATAATGTTACGTAATATTATATTCTTTGAATACATATCGTTGATACAATGTAAGCTGCTGAGGGTGTCTGTAGAGACCACCATCTTCTAGTTCTAGACCAAGTGATGTTGAGGGCCTTCTCTATAGCTGTTAGTTCCGCTGTAAATATAGCTGTAAATATAGAGGAATCATTCGGTAGACGGAAAAGCCGTAGCGACTACCTGCAGTAACGAATGTACACCCAGTCTTCGAATTGTCCTTTGATCCGTCGGTATATACAACATCGCAGTTAGCTAGGCTGCATATAATCCGACGGAACTCCTGTTGGTATAGGATATCTGTAGTAGAGGACGTTTTTTATTTAGACATGCTTACATCCATTAGGGGATTGGCGACCATGCAAGGTGGAACGTCACACTTGTGTAATACCCTAAACTCGTACTCATCTAAGCTTAATTGTTGGACACAAGATCTAGCCCTGACACCTAAGGGTGATGGGTGACGGGGTCTTGCGAGGAACAAATCTTGAAGAAGGTTAAGTAGGTCTCATCTAAAATGAGGGTTTTCAGGTTATCATGATAATGCATACATATTATTCAGTGATAATTTTAGTCGTCGGTACATAAGGGAGGGTTCTCCAGTTTCAGCAAAAAAATTGATGATGGGGGTGGAATGAAAGGCTCCAGTGGCTGGTTGTAAGGCAGAGTTTTGGGACTATATCTCTCACATTTTAATAATATTTGCTTTTGCTGATCCGTAAGCATAGCAACCGTTATCTAGGTAGGAACGAATGGTGGCTTTGTAAAAATTTGAGCAAGCAGATCCGGTCAGCCCCCCACTTTGTTCCGTTTAGAGCTCTCAAGATGTTAAGGCGTTTTAAACATTTGTTTTTTAAATTTCGGATTTGTGCCACCCAAGTACGACAAGAATCAAACATATGACCCAAAATTGTTATTTCCACGGTAGTTGGTATTCTCTGTCGCATCGAAGTTAGTGTTGTTTCTTCAGGGTTTGAAGCCATGCACTTAGTGGACACCACTGTTCATGCCGGTTAATAGTCGACTAAGGAGCTCTTTCAAAAGTATGCAGAGTCTTTGCCGAAATAAAAATTGCAAAACCCTCTACAAACAAAGAACAGCGTACAGGAGGTATAAAGTACGATGCAAATTCATGTATTGCAATGGTAAACAAGGTGCAGCTTAAAACACTTCCATGCGGGATTCCATTTTACATGAATGAGAGGATCGGAAAGAGTTTTCCCGAGACTTACTTGGATAGTTCTGTCTGAAAAGAAGCCATTTATGAATGTGGCCATGTGACCACCAACACGCCAGGATAATAATTCATTTATTTTATATATAAAATCATTATGTAGGTTGTAGTCCGGTTTCCAATTTTTTGTTTTATATAAAAGTAACTAAAGATTGGAATTGTAAAATTTGAGCAGAATTATCTTTACGATTGCAACATATGCTTTATCTCAGTTCGACTAAGAGCAATAGGCTGCTGAATGTTGTCTTATTTCCATGATCTAAGGACAATTTGTAAACACCTCATGTAAGTTGTGTGCTTCTGACGAGAAACTAACGAAAATACTGCCTATAACAATCGGAGCTCGAGAAACCAAAGAATTTACATTTATAACATTAGTCTCGATACTGCAATTTATGTGTAACCACAACATAGCTACCATGTGATTAGTTCAAAGAAGCAGAACTTTCCTCTGCTTTAAAAAAATTATTATGAAAATTGAATAAATGTAAGGTAGATTTCAAAGATATGTTTTATGAAATGTTTGAAAACATTTTTTGTTTGTGGTTGAAAACTGCAAAATGGTTTTTCTCTTTGCATGGTTCAACAAGGTGTTCCTCCTGTTAACTTCAATATCCCCTGATGTAATGGATTTTCTTCATGAAGTAAAGGAAAACGTAATATCTCTTTTTGCGGGCATACCTTTTGACTTGTAGAATTAACCAGACTTTTGAAATGTGACAAGACCTGTAAACTTAACTGTTGGCTAGTATTGGACCTGATGCTTGTTTGCATTGCTCTCCACCAACAACAGGCATCACATGAAAACGGACCAAATATTGCTTTTCTTGTCACAGAACCCAACAATGTTTTAACACAATCAAAGGTAAAAAAAAACTGAACCGGTTACAGATTGTGAAAACCCAGATCAAGGTTAAAATCTGAAGAACTCTGAATGCGACAAACAGGACTATGCGTGCTGTCTTGACAGCAAAGTCGCAGAGCATCTGACACCTTACGTCCTGGCAGCGTAATCTACCGTTAGTGGGTGCTGGAGAGATGCCTTCAACTTGGGCTGTCTGTGCTGGCCACACTGCAACGCGGACACGGCACAGTACCTGGAGACTCCGGAGTGTAGTAGAGTGGAGCCGAGGTTTGAGTCTCCGGATTCGGAAGACAACACACAAAGTCCTGTTTTTCGCTTTCAGAGTTCTTCAGATCTTAACGTTGATCTGGCTTTCACAATCTGTAACGGGGTCAGTTCTTTTTTCCTCCGATTGTGCTGAAACCTTGTTGGGTTCTGGGAAATGAAAAGTAATAATTGGTCCATTTTCATCTAGTGCCTGTTGTTGGTGGAGAGCAATGCAGTCAAGCACCAAGTCCAATACTAGAAGATACAAGAGATACGTTCACAGGTCTTGTCACATTTGAAAACTCTGGTTAATGATACAGAGTCAAAAGGTATGCCCCCAAGAAGAGATAATAAGATTTTCTTTACTTCATGAAGAGAATCCATAACATCAGGGGATATTGAAGTTAACAGGAGGAAGACATATTTGAACCAAGCAAAGAGATAAATAATTTTGCAGTTATCATGTACAATGTAACAAGAGATGTATTCAAACATAGCATAAAACATGTGTTTGAAATCTATATTACATTTATTGAATTTTTCATCGTAATGTTTTAAAGCATAGGAAAGTTCCGCTTTTTTGAACTCATCACATAGTAGCTCCGTTGTTGTTACACGTCAATTGCAGTTTCGAAACCAATGTTAGAAAAAAAAATTCTTTGGTTTCTCGAGCTCCGATTGTTATAGGCAGTATGTTTGTTGGTTACTCGTCAGAAGCACACAATTTTCATGAGATGTTTAAGAAATTTTCCATAGATCATGGAAATAAAACAACAATCAGCAGCATCTTTCTCTTAGTCGAACTGAGAATAAGCATATGTTATAATAGTAAAGATAATTCTGCTCAAATTTTACAATTCCAATCTTGGGTTACTTTTATAAGACACACAAAATAGGAAACCGAACTACAAACATACAGAATTATTTTATAGACTAGGACTGTCTGTGCTGGCCACACTGCAATGCGGACACGGCACAGTACCTGGAGACTGCGGAGTATAGAGTGGAGCCGAGGTTTGAGTCTCCGTAATCGGAAGACAGCACACAAAGTCCTGTTTGTCGCTTTCAGAGTTCTTCAGATCTTAACGTTGATCTGGCTTTTCACAATCTTTAACCGGGTCAGTTCTTTTTTGGGACACCACTTGGATTGGTGTTTTTGGTTTGAAAGAGAAAATTCATTCGGTGTCGGTGTGAAATTGTTTGATGGTGGAAAATAACTAGCTGTGGGTGGATCATTGGTTGAAGTTGGAAATTCATTGGCTGTCGGTGGGTGATTGCTTGAATATGGAAATTTACTGGCTTTAGGTGGAATTCAACTACATATAATGATACAGGTATAAATATTAAAACAACTAGTGTTAGTGTTCATGATACATATTAAAATGAATAAAATACATATAATAATCTCGTAATAGCTTCTCATTCGTTGTCATAAATGTGAAAAGAGAATACAAATTTAAACTCAACACAAACACAACCCTACCTGATATGCTACTATGTCGATAAATCCCTACTTGTTTTGGTCATCACTTGGTTTGGTGTTTTTTGGTTTGAAAGAGACAATTTATTCGGTGTCGGTGTGACATTGTTTGATGGTGGAAATTACCCAGATGTGGGTGGATCATTTCTTGCAGTTGGAAATTCATTAGCTGTCGGTGGGTTATGGTTAAAACTACAAATTCACTGGCTTTGGTTGGATGTCCTGTCAAAATTCGTGATATTATTCTTATATCCTCCTTATTCTGATCTAAGAGAGATTTCCACCCTTTAACGTAACGAGAGATACAAATTTTGGATAGTCTTAATCCTGAG
The DNA here is from genome assembly GCF_021130785.1 of Homalodisca vitripennis. Lineage (NCBI taxonomy): Eukaryota > Metazoa > Arthropoda > Insecta > Hemiptera > Cicadellidae > Homalodisca > Homalodisca vitripennis. Next base: position 118,924 of record NW_025776420.1, read on the forward strand.
GCTCTAATCTAATTAATGTTTCTTATCCTCTTTTCCCAATTTTTGACCAGAGCTTTAATGTTGGAGAAGGCTATCCCGCAACCTGACTTAGGCCCCACTATTGTGGATTCCGCTCCCTTTTTGGCGAGGGTGTCTGATTTTTTATTTCCATAAATGCATTCATGACCCGGTACCCAACACGGTATTACTGTGTTATTTATTGCCAGCTCTGTTAGAGCATTCTTAAATTCCCAGATCGCTTTCGAATCAAACGAACAGGTATCAATTGTCTTCAGTGGAGCCTGACTATCAGAAAGTATTAGCTATTTTAATCCTTTTGTCCTCATTTGTATGAGTCTTCTAGAACATGAGTCTATTGCCATGACCTACGCCTGAAAACCGCTGCATGTCTTCCTAGGGGCACAGCCATGTCGACTCCTGGTCCGTGTGTTGCGTATCCTGCCCTAGAGTCAAGGCGTGAACCATCTGTGTAAAACTTCGGGACTCCTTATGTAGGGTACGCCTCCTTTTTAATCCATTTCTCCCTACTTCCGATAGAGACCACATATGGGTTGTCACAGGAGTATTTCTTAACCATTGCGTCTGACACTTTGGTGAACATTTCAGCCTCAGGAAATACTTGCAATATCTTCATAAGGCCTTCTAAGAAGGTAGCATTTATTATCCTTTTTTCTTCATCATACTTACAGCGACTGTTCTCACCACCTCCTGCCCCAGAGGAGTGTATCCCAGGACCGCTTTAATTGCTATTGTTTGGCAGGAGCTCATCGCTCCCGTGATGCTTAAGCAAGCTAGCCTTTGAAGACTCTGTAGCGAGTCTTCACTTCTGTCGTCAACTTCTGCTTCCTTTGAAGCGAAATTAATTTTCTCGTTCATTTTTTTGTAATTAAGGAGTGTAATAGACAAAGCCAGAGATCTTATGCTTTTGAATTTTTTCAGTCTTCAAAAGTCAGAAGATCGTCCAATAGTCTAGCTAGTATTAATAGTGGCAGAAAATAAAAACTGCTCCATTTTCACATTTGCTACTTTTAATTTTTTTCAAATAAACGAAGACCAATAGTATACTAAACGAAAATGTAATAATAATAATAATATACGTCACAATATTTGTATATAGCACTATTTTATCAAGTAAACAACAAGATACAACGAAAAGTTAAGTCAGGAACAAAGTAATCCGCTTTTCGCTTCTATTAAAACTGTGCAGAAATGTTTTCTTTTCTTGCTTGTAAGAAACACTACAGCTCATAATATTTTGTATTTATCATCGTCTAAAGATAATAAACAAAATAATGTCTTTTTCTTGTGTTGTGGATCTTTTGTCAAAGAGTACAAGTTGAAATCCTTGTTGGCCGTCCTGCAGCTATGTTGGTGGATAGCAAACAACTTCTGCTTATTTTGAAGCGTAATTATTTTCTTGTTCATTTTTTGTGATTAAGAAGTGTAATGGATAATGCCAGAGAATAAATGCTACCGTATTTTAGAAGCATGCAGATCGTCCAATATCTCTATCTGGTTATGACCAGGTCAGAAAATTGAATACAGGAGACTACCATAACACAACATAGACAGTGTCCAAACGAGTGATTCCTCATTGCCGGGTCCACATCTGTGTTTAGTGTCAATTTTATGATCACTTTAACAGACTTGTAAGGCGCTGGTGTGACAACAGATTGTACTACGGATTGTACTACAATAGATAATGGATAGAGTGGCCTTACGGTTGTTTTCTCAGTCCCTGTTCCACATTAGTGATGGCTGTAAGTATTTTGATTTTTTTAATAGTCTTGTGAGTCAATGTTGTGACATTAGAACTTAAGGAGACTACTAAACAGATCATGGATAGGGTCCTAACATGTTTGCTCTCAGCTTGCTGATTACTTAGTTAGTTCCGAGAGCCGTTTGTTTGAAATCAAAGTTTAAGGTGATAACTATAGAAGACCGTGGACAGTACCCTAATAGTTGTCTCCTCATACACGGGTCCACATGTGTGTTGCATGTCAGTTTGATGATTACAAGGGCAGCCTCGTGAGTCGCTGGTGTGACATCAAAGATGAAGGAGACTACCAACACGGATCATTGACATATTCCTAACGGTTTCTTCCTCAATACAGAGTCTAGATATGTGCTTGCTGTCACTTTTCTGATCACTGTAACAGTCTTGTAAGTCGCTAGTGTGACATCGGAGCTTAAAGAAGATCACCATAACAGGTCATGGACATTGTCCTAACGGTTGTTTCCTTACGCTTGGGTAAACGTCTGTGACAGTCTCTTGAGTCGCTGGTGTGACATGAGACTCTAAGCAGACTAACATAAAATAATAGAAAGTGTCCTAATGGTTGTTCCCTCAGTCCTGGATTCACATCTGTGCTGACCGCCATTTGTTGATCACTCCAGCAGTCTACTGACTACCTTGTGTAACGTCAGAGAGATTATAAAGACTACCATGACAGATAAAGGGCAGTGTCTTAATTATTGTTTCCTCAGTACCGGGTAAAATTCTGTGTTGGCTTTCAGTATGCTGATTACAAAGGCAATTTTAAGAGCAGGTTGTCTTATATCAAAGCTTAAGGAGACTATCGAAACATGTCATGAATATTTTCTTAACGGTTGATTCACCAGTTCCCAGTCAACATTTGTGTTGCCTTTCAGTTTGCTGATTACAAAGGCAGTCGCGTTAGCAGCTTGCGTAACATCAGAGCTTAAGGAGAATATCAAATCAGATCATGGAAATTGTCGTCACGAATATCATCTCGGTCTGGGGGTACATCTGTGTTGACTGTCAGTTAGCTGATGACTGTAGCAGGCTCGCCAGCCGCTTGTGGGACATCAGACCTTAAAGAGACTACTGTATGTAGGTAATACCCTACAGCAAAGTACTAACAGTTTTTCCTTGGTTTCGGGTCCAAATATGTGTTTGATGCCAGTATTATGATCTTCGTTGTAGGCTCATAAGTCGCTTGTGTGACATCAAAGCTTAAGGAAAGTACGAAACACATCATGGACATTGTCTTAACGGTTGTTTCCTCAGTTCCGGAACAACATCTGTGACAGTCTCGAGAGTCCCTGGTATTACATCAGAGCTTAAGGAGACTAATATATGTAGGTATGTAGGTATAAGCTATAGACACCCTATAGCAATGTATTAACGGTTGTTTTCTTGACTTCGGGTCTACATCTGTGTTTGCTGCCAGTTTTCTGATCTTTATGCTAGTCTCGTGAGTCACTTGTATCACACCATAGCTTAAAGAAACTACCACAACACAATATGGACAGTGTCTTAACGATTGTTTTATCAGTCCCGTGTCCAAATCTGTGTGTGCTGTCAATTTTGTAATCACCGTGACAGCCTTGCAAGTCGGTGGTGTGACATTGGAGCTTAAGGAGATTACTATAACAGATAAATGAAAGTGTCCTAACGGCTGTTTTCTCATTCCCTGGTCCACATCAATAGTAGATGTCAGTATTGTGATAGTTTTGGCAGGCTCATAAACCGTTCGTATGACATCTGACAATATGGAGAATACTACAACCGATCCATGATAGTGTCCTAACGATTGTGTCCTTAGTCTCGGGTCCACTTTTTGTTGGCTGTCAGTTTGCTGATCACTGTGGCAGTCTGGCGAGCCGCTTGTGTGACATCAGAGCTTAAGAAGACTACTATATGTTGGTAAAACCCCACAGCCAATTCCTATAAATTGCATCCTTCCTCCAGTTTGAGATCGTTTAGTTGTACTAGTAACAGTTGTAAATCTAACAAACAGGACAAACAAACATTAAAAACGAAATAAAATGGGTAAACATAAGATAAAATTAGCGTAACAAATAACAAAATATACATTATTAGTTAGGCTTGCCAGACGTCCCGGTTTGACCGGGACAGTCCCGGTTTTGAATTACGATCCCGGTGTCCCGGCCGGTTCACTACGCGTCCCGGATTAATTGAAATTGGATCCTATCCTAGGCTCTTTTATTACGCAAACGCTGAAGCTCTTAAAAATCTAAAAAGAAATCTCACAGAAAGGAAGGCGTCAAACTTTATCTCCATGACGGCCAAAAGCATATACATGCTTCTTGATGAACAAGATCGCATTCCAATTAAACAAGAATTTGATGGATTTTATGACAGATGCATTGCATATTTGAACCTTTGGGAGAATAGCTTTGGACACGCTGAGAAATTTTCCTGGGTAAATCTGGCCACACAAAATGTTCTTTCATGGGAAAATGTTGAACGTTCCGCTGAACTTATCAATGGAAGTCTTCCTAATCATGGCGATCTAAAAGTGAACGTTGACTTTTTGTTTGACGAAGTTGTTCTTTCCAAAGACTATTTTCAATCCATCTGGGAGAAGTGGACAGAGGAAGAAGCTCTAAGTGATAAGCGTATTCCAAGTGAAGAGAAATGGGCTGAGGTTGTTTTCTCACTTTAAAGAAAACCATATAACAGCAAACAACCTATTTAAATTTATTGAGTACGTGTTCTGCATGCCGGGGACATCAGCACCGGTTGAAAGGGTGTTCTCCTTGATGAACAATGTGTGGACTGATGATCGTGGTTTGATGAAAGATTCAACGGTAAAAGGCATGATGACTTGTAAAATTAACGTTGGCCTCAGCTACGAAGAATTTTACACCAAAATAAAAAGCGAGAAAAAAGTGCTGAAAATGATTTAGCCAACGAAAAATACAAGCAAAATGTTAAATCTTAAACTTAAACTTATTTTAATGTGTGTTTGTCTTTTGCCATGTTAACGAGAGTAAAATTTATTCATTTTCGTTTATAAATTATAATATAATGCCTAATTTACTTGTTCCTGCATATACATATATTTTTCCAGACCCCAGCTCTTCTGATGAGCGGACCCCCCAGCCCCCCCCCTTTTTGTCCCGGTTGAGCCTTCAGAAAATCTGGCAAGCCTATTATTAGTTAACATAAAGAACTATATTCGGCCTAAATGATGGTTACGTTTAAAAAACCGAAGAGCCTCCCAATTATAGCCTCGTTGTCGCCCAGTCGATCAGTTAACGACCAGGTACCCAAACAAGAACTACGTGTTTACAAAGCAAAGACGAGAGCTTTGCTCCAGGAAGTAGGGAAACGCCGTTGTGAAAATATTTCATTGTAAAGCAGCAAAAGTACATAGCTTGATTCCTTAGGAAGATTTTTTAGCATGGCATGATGGATATTATCGGGTCCTGTACATGAGTTCAAAGATGATTCGAGTGCAGTCTGGATTTCAACCATCGAAAAAGGGAGATTAAGAGGACTGATATTATTTCTATTCAGATCCACCGGTCTAGCCTCTTCCGCAGTCTTTACAGATTCAAAATGTTCTGTATAGGAGCTGGTAATCGATACCTCTGCGAAGGTGGAGGAAAGGATGTTAGCCATCTCGAGTTGGTCTGTAGTTACAAGACCTAGGTGCGTAAGACCAAGGATATGGCTGGTCGGAGGGCGGCCATATACAGAACGAAGTTTCCTCAATGCTTTGTTTACGTCAGTTGGAATATCAGAGTCACATGTAGATACAATATATTTGAATCGCTCCCAGTCAGCATTGGTTAGAATCCATCTTGTTCGTCTTGATGGCGATGTTGGGGCACGTGTATCACTCAGTTTCACGGGAGCGTGATCGCCTCCGCAGAATTCAGGGAGGACCTCCAAAACAAACCTATGTGCCACAACAGGGGTGGAAATGGATAAGTCGATGACGGACCAAGACCCTGAACGTGGACACAAGTAAGTTGGGGAGTCATTGTTCAAGATAGTCTGGTTAAACTGTCTAGAATTCTGACCAGGGAGTTTCCTTTAGTGTTAGACCCAGTAGATCCCCAAGATGGATGGTGGGCGTTAAAATTACCCACAACATTAAAAGGAGTAGGCAAAGAATCGAGGTTTTCAAACTGTTCTTGAGGAAAATAAACACAGCATATAGTAAGATGAATAGGGATTGAGATAGTTACACTTTTAGCCTGAAGATCGGTTTGAAGAGCACATTCTGCAGCGGGTACAGATGATTCAAAGAGAATCGCGACCCCTCCTCAGACGTGACCACGTGGGATAGCATCACGGTGAAAAGTTTCGTATCTAGAAGTCTTTTCATTTTCTTTCTCTTCCTCTACCCTCGGTCGGATACCGTTCCAGTGCATGACTCGCTGGCAGGGATTAAGCCGGTGGTGGAGCCCTATCTGGCGCCGGTGAGAGCTTGCTCTGCCGAGGCGTCATGTACTGGTGCAGAAGCCAGCCACTTCGATGTCCTTGGTCAGGAAGTGTGTACTGAGTAGGAGTGTCGGAACTCCTTCTGCAACGTGTAGGCCCAGGCCGTACGAGTATACCCAGCCTGGTTAAACGAGTCAACACCGGACCCCGGAGATCTGGGCTTTCATGGGACCCAGTTTTGTCGATGGCTTGTCCGTTCCTTGTGTATCTCGGCCTGCACCCATACACACGTTACGTTGGTTAAAATCCTTATCAAAACTAAAATCAACCCAAAATTAGGGCAAAGCGTGGTAGCAAGGGATCAAAGGTAACTAGAAAAAAAACGACAGTTGTCTGACTCTGAATGTGAGCTTGATAAAAACAAACAAGGAAAAACGGAAAAAAGAACAAAACGACGAACAAAATCAAAAGTGTAGAATAAATATTCCTACACCTTTATTTCTTGTAGTGAGTCATAAGAAAGATGGAAAACATCCGGCTTATTCAAGAGCGTGTAATGTGTATAAGGAAGAAATAGAAATTTTACAAATAATGACTATCGAAAAACTTTCATTTAACGAGTCACGTAAAGAGTGCAGGAGGAAGGTTGCCCCAATTTCAAAAATAGGAGTTTCTTACTCTGAAGCCATATCTGTCCCTGTCCGGTCTGCACATTGTCCTCACGTACAGTCTTGGAGGGTCTGGTGCGTGCATTATCTGAGCAGGTCGCTGCTCTGGTTCAAAAACTTGCCGCAGGTACTGGGGAACAGTCTGTGATATTGCCCAGTAAAATCTCCCCGAGACGTTCAGACCTCCACCAAACCTAATGCACAGTCTTATAATAAACCTTAACCAGGAGGTCTTACATACATATATAAAGTTTAGCGAAATTTGAAATCTCCCTTAACTTTAGAAGAGAGAAAGAAACTGACACAAATGCTTAAGAAGAATATTCAACCTAAAGTCGATAACAGGTCAAAATTGCCTGTTATGAATCCTAATACGTCATCATCTAAGTCATCTCAACTGTCCAACAATGATGAACGTACAGCTGAGGACCTAATTAGACCTCCGGACTGAGTTCCAAACGTTACAGAGAATTTTCCGCCCTGTAATAAAACAAAGAAAAAAAATTAATATGTAATAAAGTAGTCAAATATTGCATGAATTATATTAATAAAATTAAACCATGCTTATTCAATGGAATATTAATGTTTTAAGAAGTCATTTAGAGGATTTAAAACTACTTATAAATACAAAAAGGCACAAAATAATATATATTTAACAATCCAAATTAGGTCCTCATATACCACTTACAATCAATGGTTATGATACTTTTCGTTTAGATCACCAGCAAGAAATAGCCTGTGGCGGTGTTGCGATTCTTTCGGATTCTTGTTTAAACGCCCAGAGTTGTAAAAATGAGGTGCAAACGGTCGTAATCAATGACGGGTCGGCTACCTACATGTGTCCTAGTACCGGCGTGTGGTTGGCAATTGATTTTTCTATATGCAGTCCGTGTTTGGGAACTGGTCCACTGGTCCGTTCTTCCCGACCTGTCAGGGAGTGACCGTGCGCATATTACCATTGCCTTTAAATCGCTTCCTTCTGCAATCGTCAGGCATCTAAGGTGGAAAATTCAGAAAGCGTATTGGAATGAATTTAGAAATAGCTTAAATCCTCTAACCATTAACACTCAAAATACTGACATTGAAATAGCAAATGCATCATTTATATCAGCTCTTATTTAAGCGGGCGAATTGAGCACATATCCTCAGGGAATCAAAGTCGTCACGCAGTTCCGTAATGGGCAGAGGAATGTTCGATGGCTGTAAAAGTCCGCAGATAATGTCTTAAGGTGTTTAACATATGTCCTACGACACAAAATCTTAAAATTAACAGAAGATCAAGATGAAAGGCATGGCAAGTTTTCAGGTTGAGTCGGCAACAATCCTGGTTAGACTACATTAAAAATTAAAGAGAACCAAACCTACGTCCGATATGTTGATAAACCTACGTTCAGTTTGCAGCAGGCCCTCTCCACCTTCCATAATTGGTCTAGAACGTAGCGGTGATATAGTGACAGATCCTCTAACAGTTGCGAACTTGTTTGCGGCTCACTTTGAGCAAGTTTCAAAGACGTCGTTGTATTGCCTCTACTTTCAACATTTTAAAGCTGCTCAGGAAAGATTGTCCATTAATTTAAATCGAAATAATGACTCCCCTTTAAACCTTCCCTTCACCATAAAAGAACTCGATTTGTCCCTTAAGGGGACTTCAAACTCCGCACTAGGTCCTGACAATATACATTATGCCATGTTGCGGAACCTGAACGGAGGATACAAAGAAAGACCTTTTAACTTTATACAACAGAAGTTACTTAGAAAATGTATTTCCTACATCTCGGCGTCGTTCACATATTATCGCACTACATAAACCCGGCCAGGATAGAGCGTCTCCAAGTAGCTATCGGCCTATATCCCTTTCTAGTTGCCTCTGCAAAGTCCTTGAAAGAATGGTCAATAGAAAGCTTGTGCGGTATACGCAAAAAAAAAATCTTTTGGCGACTGCTCTCTTCTGATGTGGATGTCGGCAGGGCAGATCTACTGCTGACCATCTGTTGTGTTTGGAGACGTCCATCCTAAACTCTTTTATTCAAAGAAAACACTTAGCTGCTATTATCTTTGACTTGTCGAAAGCCTATGACACTGCATGGAGAAGAGGTATTATATATAAATTAATATTTTGGGGTGTTGGTAGCCATATTGCGGCATTCATAAATGGCTTTTGTCAGACAGAACTATCAAAGTAAGTCTCGCGAAAACTCTTTCCGATCCTCTCATTCATGAAAATGGAATCCCGCAAGGAAGTGTTTTAAGCTGCTCCATGTTTACCATTGCAATAAATGAATTTGCATCGTACTTTATACCTCCTGTACGCTGTTCTTTGTTTGTAGAGGTTTTTTGGCACTTTCATGTCGGCAAAGAAACTGGCTACTTTTGAAAGAGGTCTGCAGTCGACTATTAACCGGCTTGAACAGTGGTGTTCAACTAAGTGCATGTTTTTTTCTAGGCTTCAAACCATGGAGAAACCAACACTAACTTTGATGGGACAGAGAATACCAACCACCGAGGGGGAAAAAATAACATTTCTGGGTCTTGTGTTTGATTCTTGTCGTACTTGGGTAGCACACAACCGAAATTTAAAAAAACATATGATTAAAACGCCTTAACACCTTGAGCGCTCTAAACGGAACAAAGTGGGGGGCTGACCGGAGCTTCTTGTCAAATTTTACAAAGCCACCATTCGTTCCTACCTAGATTACGGTTGCCTTGCTTACGGATATGGAAAAACAAATATTCTCAAAATGTGAGATATAGTCCAAAACTCTGCCTTATGACTAGCCACTGAATTATATGTATGCATTATCATGATAACCTGAAAACCCTGCTTTTGAATGAGACCTACTTAACCTTCTTCAAGATTTGTTCCTCGCAAGACCCCGTCACCCATCACCCATAGGTGTCAGGGCTAGATCTTATATCCAACAATTAGGCTTAGATGAGTACGAGTTTAGAGTACTACATCAGTGTGACGTTCCACCTTGGATAGTCACAAATCCCGAGATGAATATATGCCTGTCTAAATACCAAAAGTCCTCTACTACAGATATCCTATACCAAACAGGAGTTCCGTCAGATTATATGCAGCCTAGCTCCCTGCGATATTGTACATATTGATGGATCAAAGGACAATTCGAGGACTTGGTGTGAATTCGTTACTGCAGGTAGTCGCTACGTCTTCCGTCTACCGAATAAACTTGTTAATTACTTATTAATGTTTGTTCTTCTGTTTGTTAGATTTACAAGTATTACCAGCATGGCCCATTTACAGCCATTCCGGTAGTAGTGTTTTCCTTTTTGTTGTAATGTTATTTAATATTGATTCCATTGTTGTGTAGTTTTAACAAAACGTCAGAGTGGCCCATTTACAGTCATTTTGACAATAACATTGTTAAGTTTGGTATATTTTTATTTATTACCTGTGTTACCATTATGATTTGATTTTAAGTATTGTCAGAATGGCCAATCTACAGACAGGGTGTAAATTCTTTTGAGTTTTTCTATTTTTTTTGTCAGTTAATCATGATTAAATGACAACGCCATAACAGCAGGTGGTTGTCATGTATGCAGAGGCCATTGATAACCTCTTATTTTTTATGACCCAAAAACACCTCTACTCCAAATATTGCGTGTTGAGGATAAACCTACCGCCATATTTCATTAAAAAATTAAATATAAATAGTAAAAACTTAAGGGAGTTGCCTTAGATAGAAGCGTTCACTCCTTCCTCGTGCACCACTAGATATACACCATCAAAGATTTCACCCAAGAAAACATGTAAGCCCGGAGAATTAATTGTGAGGCCTGATATTATTTTACACACATTACTACACAGTACTTCAGCATGTTGACTAACCGATGGTACTAACAGGGAAATACTTCAATACACATTTTGCACGCTATTAATAAAATTGCACAGTACCTCTTCTTCGGACATCGCTTTTTGAGAAAACAATATCCATTATACATCATAAAAAATTAAGGATTTTTTCCTACTATTAATAGCGAAAAAGCTTAAGAGAGCTATCTTGGGAAGAAGCCTTCACAGGTTGCGGGTTGAACAACTAGATATACACCATCAAAGAATTCACAGAAAAAAACAAATCTTGGAGTTATTATGACGCCTGATATTCTATTACTCACAGTAAGACACAATGTTTATGCATGATGACTACATTAAATGTACAAAAAGGGGAATGAGTCAATAGATAGAACGAAGGCCATGTAGAAAATTACTTAGAACTCCTTCTCCGGACATTCTTTTTGAGGAAAAAACCATCCATCGTACATCATTACAATATTGAGGATTCTCCTACCATAAATAGTGAAAAAGCTTATGGGAGCTGCTTTGGAACAATGACTTTACACTGTATCTCCATGCTGTATAGTGATACATGTGGGATCTACAACATAGGTGTAAAATACTCTGCTGTATGCTGCACGGGACCTTCTAAAAATGGCACTATTCAAAATGTATAGTGCTGTCACATAGTGACTTCAGAAAACTACTGAGAGCAGGCAAAGTATCATGGCAGTGCAAAAGATATGTGCAGCGAGAACCCTCTGGTGAGCCGCAGAGTCTAGAAGCCCATAATCAAATCTCAAGAGTATGACAAACCTACAATCAATATAAATCAGGAAGAATACTTTGAATGTGATCCCAATAATACTTCATATGAAGTTGAAAATCATTTTAATATTTCAGAACAATCGCCTGCTATTTTAACTCAAGCAACAATAAATAACTCATCAAGGGAGCTGGAAAACAGCACAACTGAGACCAACCTAGAAGAATGTAATTGTGATGCAGATAATCTGGCCATGGCAGATAAAATTGGATTTGCTCAAAATAATCACTGATTAAGGCGAACCATTCACTAAGGGCAACACTGGCTACTATAGAGGCAATTTCTGAAGAGACCAAGAGTAAGGATCATGAATACCAAGTAAAAATTAAACAACTGGTAGAAACCCTGCATGCAATTTATCAAGAAGCTGAAAAAGAAAAACATATTACTCAGAAATTGAGATGATATTTGAGGAACATGACAAAGAACAGCAACAAGTTAATTGCGGGTACAGTGGAGAAATCAATAACCCCAACAAGATTATATTAATCTAAAAAGAGAGCAAAATAAAACACAGAACATTAAGAACAAAGACGTAGAAAGTATGATTAATAAAGAATGTCAAACAGGTCAAATCAAATCACGTTTATTTCCACACAAAAAATTAAATACAAAAGTAAATCTTTACATTGAAAATGATAACAAATGTAGCATTTGTATATCTAATTAATATAAAACATACAAAAGTATTCTAGTAACACACTTCAAAATAATTCACAATAAATAATCAACGTTAAAATAATATAAACAAGACTCTTGTCACCATAAATAAATCAATGTCATGAATAAAGAGATAAATTTAAATTTAAATATATATAGTTTCTTGCACTATTCTCACAGATCTGAAAATGTCAACGGACTCTTATAGGTATAAAAGAAAACAAAACACGTTTCTTCAACTCAAAATGCTTAATATTTCGTTACTTTTCAGTAACATTATCAAAAGCATATATAAAATAAAATATAAACAAATGTAAGAATGAAAGTTATTAAAACATTGCAAACAACAAAAACACATGGTATCGAAACAATTAAATTAAACACGTAACCTTTCCTAAACACGGAGATAGATAAAGTGTTTGAATAATAAATTTAAATTAACTGCGTCTCAAATTTAATCCACCTGGTGATTTTGATTGAAGAGCCATTATGTTTGCTTGTTCATATCTTCTTAGTCATAATTTAGTGTATTCTTTATTGTAATAATTTTGAAACTTCTTGAATCCAATTAGAGATAAACAATTTTCAAAGTTTTGATTGTGTTGGACAGCGTGTGCAGATACGGGTCTAAGTAAAATTTCGATGTCAAACATCGGCACGATGATTGTTCATCTTCAGCCTAAGTGACGAAGATGTTTCTCCAATGTAGTATTTAGGGCAATGTTTACAGGGTAATTTATAGACCACATTTTCACTGTTACGTGTGATGTCTTCTGCAATAGAATATTTTTTGTGCGTAACGCAGCTTTTGTAACAGTTTGTAGATTGCACCATATTGCATATTCCACAGCGTGGTGTATTGCATGGGTGGCATTTGTGTTTGAGATTTTGACTGTTGTCTTTATCTTAAATATATTTTGGATGAACTAATAGATTTTTCAAATTTGGTGGTCTTTTGAAAATAATTCTAGGAGGTCTATTAAAAAAGATCCTTTGTTTCTGGAGATTGCGCCAATATTTTGTAGGCGGTCTTCATAATTCCATTTACCTTGTGTATCCAGGATGGTATTGAGTTACAAATTTCGCATCTTTTTCAGAATACCCAGCAAAATTGATTAACAGTGGAATATCTAAGCCTAAAAACACAAACCATGTTTTAAGTGATGTGGAAAAAGATCAGCCTTGATAACTACGCTGCTTATCAGTAAATGCAAAGGGCATACCGTCATTGGTCCACCCCACCTCACACCCCCCTCAACCAACACTCTGTCAATATTATTATATCTAGCGAAGGAAAATCATTTAAATAAATCAAAATTTCGTTAAAGTGTTTTGAAATACTTCTGATATTGCAATGGAATATTTTAAGTTTATCAACAGAAGTACTACTTAAAAAAATCTTTGTATTTAAAGTATGATTCCAGTTCTAAAAGTCCTTGTGAAAATACAAAGAGTTCTCATCATTCTCAGCCATTTATGCCGTTCAAGCCCAATCACCCGCCTAGCCGGTTAAAATATTTGAAATAAAAAAGTATATTTTATAAATGCCTATACGTACGATGGCATACACATATATTTAATTAGCACTTAAATATTGGATATAGGTAATATTTTATTTATACAAATCCATATTATTACAACGTAATTATGTTTAAAACGGCTAATTTCAGCAGACAATGAAAAAGATTGCGTAATTATTACATTTTAAGGTCTTTCAAATTTAAAAGTTTTCAGTCTTACACACACAAATTTAGAAGTTTGTGAATTCAGAACATTCAGTTTCATCATAAAATAATTTCTGGTTAAATAATAAAGATATTAAATTGTGGAAATACAGACCAAATAAAGACATCTGTGTACATAAATTAAATAGTACTATGTGTATTTTAACTATTTATTATTAATCTTAATTTTCTACACCTAAGACTATGATGTGTATCAATATACAAGTGCTTTGTATAAGTTGCTGACAATTTAACACAAAAAAGCAGACAATATAAATATAATAATACTAACATAATTGCATTTATTATATTTAATGTTTTACTCACTTGAAGAAGAAGAAGAAAATAAATATTGCAAACATATAATTTAGAAAATATTTAATTGATTAGTAATAGTTAGATATATTCTGAATTTATAAAAAAACGTACAAAACCATAAATCAAACTAATAATAACAAATTACATCAATCACAATGTCATACTTAATTTATCATTTCCACATATTATAATAACCGATCGGGAGAAAATGTAAAAATATTGTCTCTAATAAAAAGTGTTGTAAAATCGAAAATGTAATTTTAGATTATATTACACAATACAAATCTAAATCAAAAGTATTTTTTTATGACATATAAGTGAATAAAACAAAAGAAAAACCTTGATTATTATACTAACGAAAGACACACAATTTTATAGGGATATAAGCTTACTTATGTAATGCGGACCACAGAGGAAAGTTATCTCTTGTTGTCAAACCTGTCGAGATCTTCCATCATGGTGACGCACACAGCCTCAGCACCCTCAGCAGCCCTGATGACGACCTTTCCGTTGAAAAATCCGGCGAAGGTCGCTTTATTGTGCGGTGTCAGGTGGTCGTTCACGTATACATTACTCCGTGTGAGAGATGGGTGGATGTCCGCGGCGTTTAAATTCTTCTTTGTCCTCGCTATCCCCGGCCAGTCCTCCTTGACGCGTCTGGAGACGAACTGCTCAATAATCGGCGGATGTACATGCCTTCTCAAAGAGTAAGCTCGCAGCCGATGAGCGATCGATAAGTCCTCCATCGTGAACTCAAGTCCAAGCGCACCGGCAATGTGATGGTGACAGTCGACAATATGTTTATTGTCAGTTTTTGGCAAACCGACTATCTCTAAATTAGCAGATCGAGAGTGCTGTTCGGTATCGTGCAGTCGCTGTTGCAAGTCACGCACGTCGCCAGCCAACGCGTCATTAGCATGCTCCAGCCTGCTGCAGCGCTCCTGTAGTTTTTCCTGTTCACCCTCCAGCTTAATCACACAATCGCGCATACTTTTTATATCGTCTTGCACAGCACTAACTGATGACAACACTACATTAAATTTGCCTTCTTTGTCGATTTTTAGGGCCCAAATAGCTTCTAAAATAGAATTTTTGTCTTCGAGGTCCTCACTACTGCAAACTGAAGCATTAGATTTAGATTCCTCAACACATGAATCACACTTCAAGGTTTTATTTCAAGATTTAGTGAAACTTTGGTTCCATTCTGTACACGTGCACGTGGCATGAAAACTATGCCTACAGTCGACGCACCTGGCCACTACATCACTCTCGACGAAGTCCTTGTTACACTTTTTACAATAATCGGCCATGGTAATAAACTGGTACAATAAAAATAAATTATTTAAAATGTTGATATAATACAATTAAATACACTGTAACAGTCAGACCGTACCGGACAGGTAACAACACGACTCAGGCAATCAGCGATCGGAGAGATAAGGACACGACTGCTCTCATCGACGATCTGAGATATTTACAATTCTAATATGCAATCTTCATTAGTAACTGGGACACAGATTACAGCACAAGAGTTTTTTAAACCGCTTAAAAAATATGGTGGATGGATTAGAATCCTAGAAAACAAAAAAACATGAACATTTTGCAAACATAAACAAACAGACAAAAAAGACCAGATAATCCAAACAGAATTCAACAAAGAAAATGAACCAATTTGCAGTGTCTCCAAAATGCACAAACACCTCAGCATTGATGGCGCCTTGCATGGAATCGACGCCAGAAATCAATTCAAATCAAGTTGTTAAATTAGTCAGTACAACCTTAAGTATTTTAAATAAACAGGAGGTGATGATGAGGATATTGATACACCTCAAACTAGGACCATCTGTAGGAAAGTTATCAGAAGAACTGCAGTTAGTTCAAACAATGGCCTGTTGTATTTCCTAAACTTCATGGATGAAAGTAATATAACAAACCTAAAAAGTTTTACTTTTATCTCAGACAAAACCCCCCTGATCTCCTAACAATTGTACCTATACTCCAACTGGGAAAAAGCATGCGGATTGGTATTGTACGGCAGAGACACAAATAGCTGTGTACCTTCTTTGCTCTTAGACATACTTCTACAGATATTAAATAGAGCCCAATAGAATGCATGTCCATATAACTGTTTTGTAACAATCACACTTCGAGGGAAACTTTTCATTGTTGTAAATTACTCGTCAGGCCTAAATAGTTGGAAATCAAAATGATTTAAATTCATAGAAGTTGTAAATAATTGCATTAAATACCTACTCCTCATCTCACTGGATATTGAACACTCATGGCTGCCAATACGCCCAATAAACGACACCATCGTAGAAGTGCTGCTGGTTTTACTTCAATTTGACTGCAATACTTACATGCATAGATTCTGACTTTACACTCGAGAAAAGGCAATAAAAAGAAACATAGAGTCTGTGTTAAACAACCCCTTTAAGTATCAGAGAATAATATCCAGAATAGCAACAAACAACTCAAATATCTGCAGTGATTGGAGGACACCAACACATCCTTTCCACTCTTCTAGTGAATTACACACTACAGCAAGCACTAGTAGTACTACCTGCTAACCTACTGGATCAATAGCATATTCTAAAGCTTCAACGAGAGAGAACAAAGGTACGTGTGGCAGAAATCTGAAAGCTCCTTATTACAACAATTCTATAAATCTAAGGACATATACAAAAATGCATTATCTAATCAAGATGTGAAAGAAGCAGTTAAAAATCAATATTGTCATGGGTTTGTTGGTACACGGTTTGTGTGTAAAAATTCAAGGTACTCAGTTGATCCTAGCATTAAACAAAAAAATGGAATTTTGTTGGTCTCAGATGAAACGGAAGTAATGAATCAGCTAAGGACTAGACAAGAGTATTAAAAAAGCGATAACATTAAAGACACAGAGGAGAAAAGACTGGAGTTGATGCAAGGAGTTCCTGGATGTGGGGAAACCACCTTTATAATCAACAATACAAGGAAGGTGATCTCGTGCTTCTCCCAACTAAAGATGGAGCAATTTGTTTTCCAGGGCTTCTAATCTATCCATCATATTTTTTAAGCAGTTTTCAAAACTCTTGTGGTTTAATCTGTGTCCCAGATAGTAATAAAAATTGCATATTAGAAGTGTAAATATCTGTTTTACATTTTTTGTTACTCTAGTTTCTTCTACGTCTTTGATATTAATGTTCTGTGTTGTATTTAGTGCTCTTTTTATGTTAATATAATCTTGTTGAGGTTATTGATTTATTCACTGTATACGATAATAACTTGTTGCTGTTCTTTGTGATGTTCATCAAATATCCTCTGAATTTCTGAGAAATATGTTTTACTTTTTTCAGCTTCATGATAAATTAACTGCAGGGTTTCTACCAGTTGTTTAATTTTTACTTGGTATTCATGATCCTTACCCTTGGTCTCTTCAGCAATTTCCTCTATAGTAGCCAGTGTTGACCTTAGTGAATGGTTCGCCTTAATCAGTGATTGGTTTTTCTTCTAGGAGAGCAGATCCAATTTTAGCTGCCATGGCCAGCTTATCTGCATCACAATTACTTTCTTTTAGGTTGGTCTCAGTGATGCTGTTTTCCAGCTCCCTCAACGAGTTATGTATTGTTGTTTGAGTTAAAATAGAAGGCGATTGTTCTGAAATATTAAAATGATTTTCAACTTCATATGAAGTATTATTGGGATCGCATTCAAAGTATTCTTCCTGAATTATATTAACTGTGGGTTTGCCATCCTCTTGATATTTGATTATGGGCTCTAGACTTTGCGGCTCATCAGAGGGTTCTCGCTGCACACATCTTTTGCACTGCCATGATTCTTTGCCTGCTTTTCAGTAGTTTTCTAAAGTCACTAAGTGACAGCACTATACATTTTGAATAGTGCCATTTTTACAAGGTTCAGTGCAGTACACGGAATAGTATTTTTACACCTATGTTGCAGATCCCACATTTATCACTATACAGCATGGAGATACAGTGTAAAGGCTTCATTCCAAAGCAGCTCTCTTAAGCTTTTTCACTATTTATAGTAGGTGAATCCTCAATTTTTTAATGATGTAAAATGGATACTTTTTTTCTCAAAGGCGATGTCCGGAGTAGAAGTAGTGAGTAATTTTATACATGGCCTTCGGTTTTCTATCGACTCATTCCTCTGTTTTTAAATTCAGTTGGTCAACATGCAGAATTACTGTGTGTAATAGATTATCAGGCGACATAATCACTTCTTCAAGACTTTGTCTTCTGTGAATTATTTAATGCTGTATATCTGGTAATTAACTAGGAAGGTGTCAAGGCTTCTTTCCAAGGCAGCTCCCTTAAGCTTGTCCACTATTTATGGTGGGAGAATCCTTAATTTTTAAATAATGTATGATAAATGGGGTTTTTTTAAGCGATGTCCAAAGGTTAGGTAATGTATATTTTTCCACATAGAGTTCATTTTGTGTATTAAACTCATACCCTTGTTTGTAAATTCAGTTAGTCAACATGCAGAAATATAGTGTAATACGGTTTGTAATATAATATAAGCCTGCGTCATTATTAATTCTCTAGGCTTCTATATTTTCTTCTGTGAATTATTTGATGATGCATATCTGGTGATTCACTAGGTAGGCGTGGAGGCTTCTTTCCAAGAAGGCCCCCTTAAGCTTTTTCGCTTTTTATGGTAGGAGAATCCTCAATTTTCAATTGATGTATGATAAATGGTTTTTCCTCAAAAAGCGATGTCCGAATATGAAGTATTGTGAAATATCCTACGTGGTTTTGGAATGTATCCAACATTTTGCGAATATTTGCTTTTGCCGATCCGTAAGCATGGCAACCGTAATCTAGGCAGGAACGAATGGTGGCTTTGTAAAATTGGAGCAAGCAGCTCGGGTTAGCCCCCCACTTTCTCCTGCTCAAAGATCTTAAGATGTTATAACGTTTTAAATATTTGTTTTTTAATTGTCGGATGTTTGCCACCCATGTAAGACGAGAATAAAATATAAGACCCAGAAAGTTTATTTCTTCGACAGTAGGAATTCTCTATCCAATCAAAGTTAGTGTTGGCTTCACCAGGGTTTGAAGCCGAGAAATAAATTTGCACTTAGTTTTCGAAGGACAGGAATTTTGACTGTTATTATAATTGCCTGTAGATTTTTGACGATGTTCAAGACTCTGGCGTTCATACAAGAATACGAAAGAATCGCAACACCGCTACAGGCTATTTCTTGCTGGTGATCTAAACGAAAAAGTGTCATAACCATTGATTGTAAGAGGTATGTGAGGACCTAATTCGGTTTCTTTAATACATATTATTTTGGGTCTTTTTGTATTTATAAGTAGTTTTAAATCCTCTAAATGACTTCTTAAGCCATTAATATTCCATTGTATAAGCTTGATTTTATGATTATTATCATTATAATTAATTCCGTATTTTACTTCTTTACTAAGTAGTAATTTTTTTCTTTGTTTTGTTACAGGGCGGAAAATTCTATGTAACGTTTGGAACTCACTCCGGAGCTCCAACGGGTCATCAGCTGTATCACCATCATTGTTGCACAGTTGAGATGACTTAGATGATGACGTATTAGGATTCAAAAAGGCACTTTTGACCTGTTATCGACTTTAGGTTGAATATTCATCTTAAGCTTTTCTGACAGTTTCTTTCTCTCTTCTAAATTTAAGGCTGGTTTTAAATTTTGGTGAACTTTATCTCTGTATGTAAGAGCTCCTGGTGAAGGTTTATTATAAGACTGTGCATTAGGTTTGGGGGAGGTCTAAACGTCTCGGGGAGATTTAGTGGGCAATACCACAGACTGTTACCCAGTACCTGCGGCAAGTTGTTGAACCAGAGCAGCCATCTGCTTAGTTAATGCACGCACCATACCCTATAAGACTGTACGTGAGGAACACTGTGCGGACTGGACAGGGACAGACATGGATTCAGAGTTAGAATCTCCTTTTTTTTGGAGTTGGGGCAACCGGTGTTGACTCATTTAACCAGGCTGGGTATAGTAGCACGGCTCTTGCTCAGTACACACTTCCTGACCAAGGACATCGAAGTAGCTGAATGCTGCACCATTACATGACGCCTCGGCAGGGCAAGCTCACATCAACTCTCACCGGCTCCAGATAGGGCTCCACCACCGGCTTAAGCACTCCCAGCGAGTCATGCACTGGAACGGTTGGATGATGATAGAGGAAGAGAAAGAAAGTGTAAAGACTCCTAAAAATTCCAGTGTCGGCAGTGACAGAGTTTGGCCCATGGTGGCTAGAAGTGGAAGAAAGCGTATGGGATCATATTTGGTAAGTAAATAAAATATAATCTTATGCAAGGAGCATGCCACAAGTAATTGGAAGTAATGACATACTCAGCTCAGGTAACCCCGTTAATTTCCACCTTCAAGCAATGATACACATACATCTAGTGGAATTTCCGCTATCAAACACGGATCATACCGAGATATAATGAATTTTCTATTTCAAACAATTACCAGCGTAAAGATAAAAGTAATTTACTCAATGAAAAAAGAATTTTTGTGTTTAATTAGATTTATTATTCTTTTTTTTAACATTTCTGATCAAGAAGGAGAAGCTGTTTCGAGATTTATAAATGCATTATTATACGTATCTTATTCTATTATATTTAGTATTTAAATCAATAACACAAGTTGTTTTATTATTTATTGCTGTGTTATTATATACAAATGAATTTATTACTTTTTGTCTGGATTACTTGTTTTTACACAAAACGCAATGTTAATTTATCAATTGAATTATAAAAACCCAATTCCTATTATCGCTTGTTTGACGAAAAAAGTACGAATTTGTCTGCATTAAAGCATATCAGGTGGGGTTAGACAAATCATTGAATGACCAACACAAACTGTAATGCACAACCCGTACCAGTTTCAAACAATGACCCACCGACAGCTAATGAGTTCCCTCATCCAAACAATGACTTAACAATACCTATTGATTTCAACCTTCAAACCATGATCCACAGACAGCTCCTGAATTTCCACCTTTAAGCAATGAATTGTTGATTTCTAATGAAATTCCACTTCCAAACATACATCCACCTAAAGCCAGTTAATTCCCAACTTTATCACCTACCGACAGCTAATGAATTTCCAACTTCAAGCAATCATCCACCCACAGAGCTAGTGAATTTGCACCTTTAAACAATTATCTACCGACATTTAATGAATTTCCCCCATACAAAAATTTCCAACTTCAAATAATGATTCAACAAAACCAAGTGAATTTCTACCTTCAAATAATGATTCAACAACACCTAGTGTGGGAAGGAAGTGAGCCCGTTACTTATCCACAAATCTTTACTAGCCTGTGGAGGGCAACCAAAATCTATAAGGAAACTGAGGAATGGAACTATCCTGGTGGAGGTTACAAATTTTATCCATTTTTTTTATCTATATAAGCGGCAAAAAACGCTGCGGTTATCAACGCCCTCAAGAAAAAAATTATCGTATTTGGTGGTGTCAATTAGGTAAATAAATATTACATTCTATATAACAAAAGAAATAGGAATCACGACTTGGAGGTGAGTAAATAATTTACTCACCAACTACTTAAAACTAGATAACAATAAATGTAACAAGGGAAAGACTGTAGAGAGGTTATAACCCATATAAAGAGGCTAAAAAGATAAATACAACGTACATAAGGACAAGGTACATGACATTAATTAAATAAACTGTGCAAACTTAACAAATTTTACTGCCACCAAGGTAGCTGTAAAGGGGCTAATTTGGCCGCTGTCATAATAATGATAAATAGAAATAAATAATAACATTTATAAATATAAACAGCAATCGATAATCGGAATAAATAAGCTTAACACAATACTATATGTTATTCATCAGCGACGTTGCATTCAGAAAACATAGCAGTCTTTGAGTTGCCGTCTCGTCATCACAGAGAATATCATTCAACGAAGCCAGCAGATTCGAGTAGGTAGCGCCTATGTACCGAGTAGCGAGGGCAGTCAACAAGCACATGTTTAACAGTAATGATAGTGTCTCATGTGTCGCAGACCGGAGGATCATCTCTACTCATGAGGAAGCCATGTGTGAGAAGCGTGTGGCCTAACCGCAGGCGACACAACACAACCTCCTCACGACGACTCGGGCGGTTCGCTGTCTCCCATAGTCCAACGCAGTCTTTAATACGTCGTAACTTGTTAACGACTGCCTGCCAATCGGTATTCCATTTAGCTTTCAGTTTGACCTTCACTACCCGGATAATGTCGGAAGAAATCATCCGTGCAGTGTAAGGCTGGAGTTCTAATGTTTCTTTAGCTCCTCTATCTGCCAGCTCGTTTCCGGATACTCCAATGTGTCCAGGTACCCAGACAAGAAAGACATCAACGCCTTCAGACTGAAGGGTAAACAAAGAGTTCCATAGTTCGCGGATGATGATGTGTTTTGAAAACATGTCGCTGATGGCTTGTATACCACTAAGGGAGTCGCTGCAGATAACCAATTTTTTATCATGGGACACGGTATATTTAGGGCCATTTTGATGGCTGTTATTCGGCCGTGAAAATGGAAGAGTCCTTGGGGAAACGAAATCCGTATCGTCTAACCCCAGTGACGAAAGCACATCCAGTTCTACAACGTTCCTTTGACCCGTCATTATACACAACATCACAGGGTGCGAGGCTGCCTAGTATTTGACGGAATTATTGTTGGTAGACTGTTTCTGGAGTGGAGACTTTATTAAACCTAGAGAGATTTAAAAAAAAATTGGCATTGAGACACTCCAGGGTGGGGTATCACATTGATATACGACTTTAAACTCGTAATCATTTAGGCCTATTTCATAAGAGTAGGATTTGGCCTTAACTCCCTAAATTTGGAGGATGTCTTTCTGTATTTTCTTTTTTATTTTGAAACTCCATATTGTAAGATGACGTTTTTGAAATTTCCGCAAAATGTGAGCCGAGTAAGTTTGGTAACTGTCGTGGGATCAGTTACCACATCGGTACCATTTTTCAGAGCAATCAGAGAAGGTGGGGGGTTCTTACAGTAAATAGATTAAATCTTCCTCCAAACATCAGATGCAGGAGTAGTTCATACTATTCGATCTGTGTAGTTCAGCTAGGACTGCCGCCGTCTCTGTCTAAAAACCTGTCTTGATCTGTGATCTGTTGAACTGTCTCCGCTCTGCGGATGTTACAGTATTAGATGTACGAATAATACTCGTAAATAATATAGTGGCTGTATTTATGTCGTTTGATTGGATATTAATTAGTTTGAGAAATTATGTTCTTTTTGTACTGGTTCCAGTCAGACCTCTTAATTTTCTACCTGGGACACCTTCCTGTCGAAGGCGGAAAAGAATTAAAAAGCCACGGCAATGGGCGCATGGTCACTCCCTGAAAGTACGGGAAGTACGGACCAATGCATTCGAGTTGCCACGACCGGACTGCAGACTGACAGGTCGATTGCCGACCATGTGCCAGTCCTAGGGCACATGTAAGTGGCCGATTCGTCATTGAGAACGACCGCTGCCACTTCATCCCTCAACCCCTCAACCATGCTAGCCCTCCTATCAGAATGGCTGGAACCCCAAGAGCGATGGTGTGCATTGAAATCGCCAACCATCAGAATAGGAGACGGGAGTTGGCTGTAGTGATCACGTAGATCATCAAGAGATAAATCAAAAGGGGTTTAATATATTTCTTTAAAAATAATTATCGAACGTCAAGGCAATTTATTGCCAATTCTATCAAAACGTCTAAGCGTATTTTCTACAGGGTTAAATTAAACGAATACCAAAATAATACTAAATTGTTTTGTGCTGTAATTAACGTATTGGCAGGTAAAAAAGGTAGGTTAGTTTTCAACAGCTGCAAATTTTTAAATGCTGGCCTACACGACTCTCTCCATTGCAATTTTGCAATTAATCTGACTGCTTTTCTTGAAGTGGAAACCATCTGGAAAAGTTTGTGTTTGTGCAACCTCCCCACAAATCCAAACCGTAGGAGAGGTGTGGGTATATTACTCCATAATATGCCGTCATAAGCACCCGGGCTGGGCAATATTTGGATAGTTGTTTCAATATATAGCTTCCTGAGGATAACTTTAAGCAAACACTTTCTATATGGAAATCCCATTTCAACCCCCGATCTAGGTGTATTCCAAGGAATTTCGTTGAGTAGACCTCGTCGATATCTGTTTCATCCAGCATGACTGTTGGACTGTAATATGACTGACTTTATCGTAGAGCGAAATGAATGAAAGTTGATTTAGCAGGATTTGTTTTGAGATTGAGTTCGTTGAATATTTGAATAGTACTATGGAGCTCAGTGAATGTTATAGTTTTGATTTCTCTGATTGAATTTGTCTTAAAACAAAGATTCATGTCATCTGTATACTGGACGAGTCGTCCATGTTGTAGCGATGAGCCAGTGTCATTTATATAAATCAAGAAAAGCAATGGGCTGAGAATAGATCTCTGAGGAACCCCGTAGCTCAGCCCTTTCTCCTTCGATAGTGCGTGGGAGATGTTCACAAATTGGGCTCTATCAGTTAGGTACGATTTGAGCCACTTGAAAGGCCCGCCTCGTATCCCCATAACGTTCCAATTTGTAAAGTAGGGCGCTGTGATCAACACAGTCAAAAGCTTTAGATAAGTCGAGAAAGACACTTAATGTATCTCTTCGACTTTCAATTCCTTCTACTATCATATCCACTAGACGTACGACTGCGTCTATAGTTGATGGACCACTTTGGATACAGAATTGGTTATTCAATAGTAGATTGTGTGTTTTTCTAAGAATTTCACAATCCGAATAAGGAAGACCTTTTCAAACATCTTACTGAAGGCCGGCAGGATTGATATCGAGCGATAATTTTGAACTAAAAAGGGATTGCCTTTCTTGAAGACTGGGGTGACTTTTGCTATTTTAAGAGAGGAGGGAAAAGTTCCCGAGTGAAAAGAGAAGTTAATCAAATGCATGGGTGGCTTTAAGAAGTGCTTTGAGTACTGCTTCAACAGCCATGTTGAGACATGATTTAAGTCATTTGACTTTTTGGGTGGAAGGTATCTTAACACTCTGGCAATTTCCTCCTCTGTGATCGGGGCCAGAGCCTAGAAGCTGTTGGGCTCGGCGCCAATGGAGGGATCCGTTGACTCTGTCCAAGTCCTTGGTCCGCTCCAACCGAGGCAAAACACTTTTTTGAATTCATCGGCGATCTTTGACGGGTCGCTGACTCTTTCATTGCCAATTTTCAATTCAATTTGTTTGTCTGTTCGTGATTTTTTTATTGTTTATTATGGCCCATGCTGTTTTCGAAAAAAACAATTTTTGTCGCGAGCAGTGCTTTATTGACATCGTAAGCTTTCGCAGCTTTGATGACCTTTCTGTAAATTCGTTTATAATTTTGAAGAAACTTTTTAATTCTAAATTTGAAGTGTGTTTATTTAATTTCGGAGATAAGTAATAATTTTTCTCTCGAAACCAGGATACCTTTGATAATCTATGTGCGCTTTTGCTTTCTCGGTTTTTGGGGACCTTTACGTAAATGATTAGCTCATATTCAAATGAAAGTTAAAGTTTTCCTCGAAATTTTTAAACTGTATATCTACGGGATCCTCATAATTTAGAAAACTCCATGTCTCCTATACGAGCAGAAAGTTAAGGAGCTTGATATTTGTGGTCCTCGTGTCTCTAATCGTCTTTTGATTGATTAGATCCCGTGCAGGCTCATGACGGATCAAATTGATCTTTGAAGGATCAACTCAGCCAGGAGGCGCTTTCCAGCAGCTCGTAGGTGCGTTTCATGTCTAGTAAACCAGCGTCCCTTGATTGTGTTAAAATCAAGAAGATTTAACTCTTCATATCTATAGGACAACTCTTCAATGTAGCTATTAACGAGGTTTTATCTGCTGGTTTACTGGATGGTGTTCAGGCAGGTCGTGTCTGTGTGGGACAGTAGCTAGAATAACTCTGGCCGATCCGATGCGGGTGGAGATGCACTGCTCAAGGTCCCGGAAGAGGTTTTCGGACTCTCCGGCAGCTATGTCATTGGTGCCGGCCAGCAGGACATAGCAGCTCCCTGGGGCTCCAGAAGTAACGGCGAGTAGCTTGGCCCCCAGGCTTGCAGAATCCAGTGACCGCAGTCGTCCTCCTCACTCGTTGCTATACCAGGGTGCGTGGTTGTCACCTTCCGTCACCTTCGATTGTCACCGAACTAAAATATAGACTTCTAGTTTTGTTGGATTGTTTTTCGAACTCGTGGGACTTTTTAGTTTCCTGTGATTCACGAATTTTGTTTTGATTTCTTCTTTCTTTCCTTCTTTTGAGTTTTTATATTGTTTTTAGGTATATACATACTATTTATTTTTGATTTTTGAAGATTATTTGTGTTGTATTTTCTCCACAGTATTCTCCTTTGAACCTTCACAGGACATCTCGGTTCTCAGTGCAGCCGCTTCTGTTTCAAAGGCCTTCTATATTTTGTCCTAAGACTTGAAACCAAGTCACGAAGTGAAGTGCAACGTTCGTCCAAACAGCAGTCGGTCAACGATCCTCACTGAGTGGCCTGGTCACGCGTCACAACACAGGACGCATCCGCGTCCCGAGTAGACCTAGGTGCAAACACCTGGTCGGTGGACTGGAGTAGTCTTGTATTCGATTCTATCGAATGGTCTAAGATGCACTTCATTTGTTCTTTGATAGCTGCGAGTTCTTCCTTGAGCCTTGATTTTCGATCCAGTGCAGCTGCAGACGGAGATACGGGAGTAGGTGGGGAGTTGACAGTCCCCAGAGAAGATTGTGGTGGTTGTGGGTGTCGAACAGTGTGGTGTCGAAGAGGTCGGGTCAGCCACTGGAGACGCAGACGGGTGTTGGGGGTGTATGGTAACAGAATGTGGTCCTGTATTTTTGGCGTTAATAGATAATAAGTTAATTTATTTTCATCTGTCTTTAGTGTTGCACCACAAGTTTTGCCCAAACATCGCCAAACAACATCATCACTTTTTACAGAATAACTTTTCTCTGTATTTATGGTTATTACAATATTATTATATGGGGCTTGCCAGTTTTAGATGTTTCAATGGAAAACATTGTCTCGAATTTTGTCAGTATCGTAAAAAAATAAATTAAAATATAGCAGCTAAATACAATTATTGGGTATCTAATACAGATATGCAGTCAGTAGCTAAATTTTGAAGCCAATAGCTGTATTCCGTATTACAGCCCTAATAAGATTAAAATATTGTCTTGAATCCACAAGTAATGGCAGTCAATAGAATAAATAAATAAATAGTTAAAATGGATAATAAATAGTAAATAAATTAAAAGTATTACAAATAGTTTAAAATCACACATATATATACAGTATATATATATATATATATATATATATATATATATATATATATATATATATATAATAAATATATATATTACTGTGTGTAATGTCATGTGACCCTTAATCATCTATCGTTCCAAAACTATCTTTATCCTCTTACCCAAAGGGTGGCCTGGATTCAGTTTACATGACTTTGTTTATGTTTGTAATTTTAGTCTTGCCTTTGTATTGCTGCCTGTGATTTGTTCTGTATTTACTTAATATTTTTACAATCTAAATAAGTTAATTGTGAAGTTGTAATGAGTTTATCGGAACACATTTTACCAACTCCACCTGATAAAAGCAAGGAAAAGGAATCAAATCCTGAAGAATGGAAAAAGACAAAGGATAAGAGAAAAAGGTAAGGAGAATAATAACCTACAATTTTTAGCTCTTAACCTTCGGATTAATGGGAGTTTAAACTAATGTGAGTTCGGATAAACATGAGTCCGGATTTCATAAAGTTTTCGGATTGTTTTGTTTTCCAATCATCGGTCATTGTTTGTAGATGTGTGGTCGTTGCTTAAATAGCTCTAACCAATTTTACTTACTTTTAAAACCTTTAGCCTGATGAATTTTGTTTGTTTTCAGGCACATGCCTACTCAAATGCCAGAACTTCACAGATGTTCTCATAATGGCCCAACATACAAATGTAAAATCACTAAGGATGTCTGATGTAAAGGAGTTTCCATAATGCATTTTATAAATACCCTGTGAAGACTCTAAGATACATTCATCTTGAAACACAATTGAAGTGTCATTACCTCAAAGAGATAGATCCAAACAAAATGGTGGAAATAAGAGGAGTCGCAGTTAAGTACCTAGTAAAAATTAAGGGGACCAAAGGACTTTAAGTTTACATTCATCTTGAAAAATATTGAAGTGTCATTACCTCATAGAGATAGATCCAAACAAAAATGGTGGAAAGAAGAGCGTCGCAGTTAAGTACCTAGTAAAAAATTAAGGGGACCAATGGACTTTAAGATACATTCATCTTGAAACATATTGAAGTGTCATTACCTCAAAGAGATAGATCCAAACAAAATGGTGGGGGAAAGAAGAGCGTTCGCAGTTAAGTACCTAGTAAAAATTAAGGGGGACCAAGGACTTTAAGTTTCAGGTATGTCAGAAAACATATCTTGGAATTTTAGGTGTTAGTAGATTTCGTGTTAACAACATTGCGAAAAATTATGCACCACCAGCGGACATATGCCTGTTGAAATGAAGAGGTGGCGCTAGGCTCATAGAGAAATTCCGCATTAAAAGAGAAAGTGTAAAAATCATTTTATTGAAAAGCTAAATGGAGTAGAATCTCACTTATTTTTATGAATTTCCAGGTAATATCTCAGTTGAATTGAATTGAATATTTCAAAACTTTGGAAAATTTACAACTCTAGTGTAAAAGAGTCTTTAAAAAGTCACAAGGACTTTCTTCAGGAATATTTTTCTGCCAATGTTACGATATTGGAATTGGTAGACCATTGACTGATGCTTGCTCAAAACGTATTGAACTGCGTGAGAAAATCAAGGTTGAACAGAACCAAGTACAACAAAGTAGAATTTTATGACTCAATTGAGAGTTCACAAGCTTCGTGGTAAAGCTTTTCTATGCCAAACTTAGAGAGGAAAATAATAATATAATTACTTTTTCATTTGACTGCCAAAAGAATTTAGTTAACCCTAAGGTACCGGACCAGGCAGCTTACTATAGCCGCCAGTTGTACACTTACAGCAGTACAGTAGTGAAGGGTTCTTCAATAGCAAAAATAAACAAATGAAACATGTTTCCATAATTTTTGATGTTTTGTCAAAAAGTGACCTGAGTTCGTTTCAGACGTTTTGATTGTGAGCTGATGGTTGTGGAGGCCATAATCGTAATTCTATAATGATGAATATGTTAGGCTACTTTTTGTTAAAACATTCCCCCCTGCTAATATCAAGAATATTTGAACTTATATTCCCTGTAACTGGCCACTCTTTTCTTCCTTTGATAGAGTATTTGGTCGGATTGACAAGACAACTTCGAAAGATGCCAACCATCATTAATCCAAAAACCTACATTGACCTATTTGCTGAGCATGGTACAGTACGCATATTAGGTGTAAGACTGTTCAGTGTATAACTGGAAAGAAACTGCTGCTGAATTATTTAAAACCATTCAAAGCATGGCATTTTTAAAATTTAGACTTGTTAAGAGATTTGTTTTCAGCAGAAACATTCAACCGGAACAGGATGTTGGTCAAAAGAGGGAGAGGAGCTACAACTCCGATTGTGAAAAACCCCAAGTGTTTGACAAAACCTGGTAAATCTATTAAAGACTTAGTTTTGTCAGCAGTCACAAAAGGAGTTCGAATCAAAAAGGCAAAATTAAACAGACATCTCTAAATTACTAAAAAAACATTTTGGTGATGATTAGGATCAAAGAGAAGACCTTCAGTTCTTCAAAAGTTTGAATGACGGAAAACGAGGGAATCACACAGGGAAGAAGTACCAGATGTGGAGGAGTATTGTGAAGGTCACCAAGCCCAAGAAGATGATTTTGTAGTTTAGTATGCTACAATTTAGTATTAGCAGTGGGACTTTCCTCAATTTTCTTTAATGGTTGTCATCAGTTTGTGTATTTATTTTGTATGTAACTAGGTAAGGTTTATATTCTTAACGTTGACAAAAGGTTTTACTGCCCTTTATTGTATTTTCCCGTGTTTGATGTATAATAAAAACAATATATAAATAACCATTCTTTTATATTTCGCCATACTTCCAGTGATGGTCAATTAAAAAGAATAGCCCCTAAGTTAGTCAAAATCACAACTTTTTATTGTGTTTTAAGCGTTTTGTGTTAGCCAGAATTAAAACGTGTCATGACATAACTAACTTTATCCTAACACCATCTTTCCAAAAACTAACTTTATCCGTTGGTGTCATGGCAAAACTAACACTATCCAAACTTTAATCTTAAGTTTGGAAAAAACTAGACATCTAATGTAAAAAAAGGTTTACACTATTTGATGAAAAACATGTATTCTTCAACTGAAGAACACCCAAAAATAATATTTTACTGTAAAGTTATTTAAATGAAACCTTTTTATTGTTTCCTGACATATTTTCAGATTATATAAGATTCGGAATGGACCGTCTCATTTTATAATATCAGGGCGTCATTATTAATTATCCAGGCTTCTACACTTTCTTCTGTGAATTCTAGTGATTCTTTAGGAGGTGGTGAAGTCTGAAGAGTTCTTTTTTAAGCAGCTCCCTTAAGGTTTTTTTTACTATGAAAAGTAGGAGAATACTCCATTTTAAATTATGTATGATAAATGGTTTTTCCTCAAAGCGATCTCCGAATTAGAGGTATTGCGTCATTTTCAACATGGCGTTTCGTTTTGTGTATTTATCTCGTTTATCCTGTTAGTAAATTAACTTGGTCAACATGCGGAATTGCTGTGTAATAACCAAGCAAACAGAATTGTGTATACTGTAACGGGTTTAACAGGCATCCATAATCAATTCTCTAAGATTTATTTTCTTCTGTGAATTCTTTGATGGTTTATGTCTAGTGGTTCACATAGGAAGGCTTCTTTTCCCAAAGGGTGACTCGCTTTAAGCTTTTTCACTATTTATAGTAGGTGAATCCTCAATTTGTAACGATGTATAAATGGATACTTTTTTCTCAAAAGGCGATGTCCGGAGTAGATTTAGTTAGTAATTTTTATGCATGGCCTTCGGTTTTCTATTGACTCATTCCCCCGTTTGTAAATATAATTAGCCATCATGGAAAAATACTGTGTATTATTGTGTGTCATAGAATATCAGGCGTTCATAATCACTACTTCAAAATTTGTTCTTCCGTGAATTATATATGCCGTATATCTTGTGATTAACTAGAGAAGGTGTCAAGTGTTCTATCCAAGGAAGCTCCCTTAAGACTTTTTCGCATATTTATAGTAGGAGAATCCTTAATTTTTTTAATGATGTATAATGGTTTTTTTTCAAAAAGCGATGTCCAAAGAAAAGGTACTGTGCCAATTTTTTTTCATGGCGTACGTATTGAGTATTGAAGTTTTCCCTGTTTGTACAAATCGGTTGGTCAAAATGCTGAAATACTGTGTGTAACAGAAATCAGGCGTCATTATCAGCTCTCCAGGCTTAATGTTTTCTTGGGTGAAATCTTTGATAGTTTATATCTAGAGGTACACTAGGAAGGAAAGTGAACGCTTGTATCCAAGGCAGCTCCTTAAGTTTTTTTCAATATAATATTTAATGTTTTTAATGATATATGGCGGTAGGTTTATCCTCAAAAATAATATTTGGAGTAGAGGTGTTTTTTTGGGCCATAAAATACAAGAGATAATTAATGGCCTCTGCTACATGGGAAGCCGCCTGCTGTTATGGCGTTTTGTCATTAAATTTTTTTTAATCATGATTAACTAACAAAAAATAATTATAACAACTCAAAAATTTACTCTCAGAGTGACTGTAGATGGGCCACTCTGACAATATTTAAAATCAAATTATAAATGGTAACACATGTAATAAATAACAATATATCAAACTTAACAATGTTATTGTCAAACTGGCTTGCATATGGGCCATACTGGTAAAAACTTGTCAATCTAACCAAACAGAAGAACAAAAATTTAATAACTAATTTAAAAGGGTAAATAAAAAATAAATTAGCGTAACAAATAACAAAATTTACATTATTAATTAATAACAAGAACTATAAGCAACACCAAAGGCGGGGGGTAATGTCGGATGCCATCATCCGTGTGGTAAAAGGCTGAAGTTCCAGTGCATCCTTCGCTGACCAGGTACCCAAACAAGAAATACAACGACGCCTTCAGGGTTTATAGTTTATATATTAGAGATTTTTCCCATAATGTCACGTACTATTATATTCTTTGAATACATTATCGTTGATACAATGTTAAACTGCTGAGGTGTGTCGGTTAGAGACCACCATCTTCTAGTTCTAGACCAAGAGATGTTGGGGCCTCTATAGATTGTAGTTCCGCTGTAAATATAGAGGAATCATTCGGTAGACGGAAGCCGTAGCGACTACCTGCAGTAACGAATGTACACCCAGTCTTCGAAATGTCCTTTGATCTGTCAGTATATACAATATCGCAGGGAAGCTAGGCTGCATATAATCCGACGGAATCCTGTTGGTATAGGATATCTGTAGTAGAGGACGCTTTTGTATTTAGACATGCTTACATCCATTAGGGGATTGGCGACCATGCCAGGTGGAACGTCACACTGTTGTACTACCCTAAAATCGTACTCATATAAGCTTAATTGTTGGACATAAGAAATCTAGCCCTGAACCTAAGGGGGATGGGGTGACGGGGTCTTGCGAGGAACAAATCTTGAAGAAGGTTAAGTAGGTCTCTTCTAAAAGCAGGGTTTTCAGGTTTATCATGATATTGCATACATATTATTTTCATTGATAATTGTAGTCGTCGGTTACAATAGGGAAAAGGGGTTCTCCAGTTTTCAGGGAAAACAATTGATGATGGGGGTGGAATGAAAGGCTCCATGTGGCTGGTCGTAAGGCAGTAGTTTTGGACTATATCTCACATTTTGAGAATATTTGCTTTTGCTGATCCGTAAGTATAGCAACCGTTATCTACGTAGGAACGAATGCGTGGCTTTGTAAAATTTGAACAAGCAGATACCGGTCAAGCCCCCCACTTTGTTCCGTTTAGAGCTCTCAAGATGTTAAAAGCGCGTTTGTAAACATTTGTTTTTTAAATTTCGGATTTTTTTGTGCCACCCAAGTACGAAAAGAATCAAACATAAGACCCAAAAAATATTATTTTCCACGGTAGTTGCGTATTCTCTGTCCGCATCGAAGTTAGTGTTGGTTTCTCCACGGTTTGAAGCCATGCACTTGTTGGACACCACTGTCCATGCCGGTTAATAGTCGATTAAGGAGGCTCTTTCAAAAGGTATGCAGAGTCTTTGCCGAAATAAAAATTGCAAAACCCTCTACAAACAAAGAACAACAGCGTACAGGAGGTATAAAGTGCGATGCAAATTCTTTATGTATTGCTCGAATGGTAAACAAGGTGCAGCTTTAAAAACACTTCCTTGCGGGATTCCATTTACATGAATGAGAGGATCGGAAAGAGTTTTCCCGAGACATAACCTTGGATAGTTCTGTCTGAAAAGAAGCCATTTATGAATGTGGCCATGTGACCACCAACACGCCTGGATAATAATTCATTTATTTTATATATAAAAATCATCATGTAGGTTGTAGTCCTGGTTTCCTATTTTTTGTTTCTTATAAAAGTAACTAAAGATTGGAATTGTAAAATTTGAGCTGAATTATCTTCACGATTTGCAACATATGCTTTATGTCAGTTCGACTAAGAGCAATAGGTGATGAATGTTGTCTTATTTCCATGATCTAAGGGACAATTTGTAAACACCCTCATGTAAATTGTGTGCTTCTGGACGAGAAGAAACTAACGAAAATAAATGCCTATAACAATCGGAATTGATAAACAAAGAATTTACATTTATAACCATTAGTCTCGATACTGCAATTTACGTGTAACCACAACATAGCTACCAATGTGATGAGTTCAAAGAAGCGAACTTTTCCTCTTCTTTAAAAAAACTTGTTATTATGACAAATGGGAATAAATGTAAGGGAGATTTCAAAGATATTGTTTTATGAAATGTTTGAAAACATTTTTTGTTTGTGGTTGAAAACTGCAAAATGGTTTTTCTCTTTGCATGGTTCAACAAGGGTGTTGATCCTCCTGTTAACTTCAATATCCCCTGATGTTAATGGATTTTCTTCATGAAGTAAAGGAAACGTAATATCTCTTTTTGCGGGCATACCTTTTGACTTGTAGAATTAACCAGGACTTTTGAAAATGTGACAAGACCTGTAAACTTAACTGTTTGCTAGTAGATGGACCTGATGCTTGTTTGCATTGCTCTCCACCTAACAACAGGCATCATATGAAAACGGACCAAATATTGCTTTTCTTGTCACAGAACCCAACAGTGTTTTAACGCTATTAAAGGTAAAAAAAAAAATGAACCGTTTACAGATTGTGAAAACCCTCAGATCAATGTTAAAATCTAAAGAACTCTGAATGCGACAAACAGGACTATGCGTGCTGTCTTGACAGCAAAGTCGCAGAGCATCTGACACCTTACGTCCTGGCAGCGTAATCTACCGTTAGGTGGGTGCTGGAGAGATGCCTTCAACTAGGTTGTCTGTAGCTGGCCACACTGCAACGCGGACACGGCACAGTACCTGGAGACTCCGGAGTGTAGAGTGGAGCCGAGGTTTGAGTCTCCGGATTCGGAAGCAGCACACAAACTCCTGTTTTTCGCTTTCAGAGTTCTTCAGATTCTAAACGTTGATCTGGCTTTCACAATCTGTAACTGGTGTGTCAGTTTTCTTTTTTTCCTCCGATTGTGCTGAAATCTTGTTGGGTTTCTGGGAAATGAAAAGTAATAATTGCTCCATTTTCATCTAGTGCCTGTTGTTGGTGGAGAGCAATGCAGTGAAGCCTCTAAGTCCAATACTAGCCAAGAGATACGTTCACAGGTCTTGTCACATTTTGAAAAATCTGGTTAATGATATAGAGTCAAAAGGTGCCCCTAAGAAGAGATAATACGATTTTTCTTTACTTCATGAAGAGTATTCTATAAACCATCAGGGGATATTGAAGTTTAACAGGGGAAAGATCTATTTGAACCAAGCAAATAGATTATAATAATTTTGCAGTTTTCATATACAATTAAACAAGAAAATGTATTCAAACATAAGCATAAAACATGTGATTGAAATATATATTACACTTATTGAATTTTTCATCGTAATGATCTAAAGCATAGAAAGGTATGCTTCTTTGAACTCATCACATAGTAGCTCCGTTGTTGTTACACGTCAATTGCAGTTTCGGAGATCAACGTTAGAAAATAAAAATTCTTTGGTTTCTCGAGCTCCGAATGTTATAGGCAGTTATTTCTCGTTAGTTTCTCGTCAGAAGGCACACAATTTACATTCAAATCAAATCAAATCAAATCATTTTCTTTATTGCTTTTAGAAAATATTATAACATTGTATAGCAGTCGTCATATATTTCAAACAGCAAATACTCTACACAGCTCACACCCACAGTCAGTACTTACATTTTCACTCATTCACACTAATTCACACTATCTTTGGATCCAGATTTTAAATTTTGGTAATTTAAGATTATTTTTAGATATCCAGAGACTCGATCATAAACTCTCTCTAGCGAATAAAATGCTTTTGACACCAACAGGCATTTGAGACGAGTTTTGAATTGGATTTGATTAGTTGCATTTTTTACTCTTTCAGGGAGCTGGTGATTAAGCCGACGCCAACCTGATGCGGTAAATGCTGAGATACCGCCAGTCTATGACTATGGACTTATAGTTGTCCCTGGCTCTAGTTTCATACTGATGAAAGTCCCTGCCCCGGACTAAAGTGCACTTCGATTGACAGTACAGATCACATGAAAACATATAGTCGCCATAACCTAGCTCCCTAAAAGAGTCCCTACACTGACTCTCTGTAATTCAAACTTTGCAATAATTCTAAATTGCCTTTTTTTGAAGCATGAAAACGCGTCCAATCTTTTGTTTAGCACAGCCCCCCCACAGTCTCAAAGACCATACGACAAAAGTGCGGATATATGAGACCGAAATAATGCCGTCATTAAGACTTCAGGGGAACAGTATTTAGCTAGGCTTCGCAAGGCAAATATGCCAGAAGTAATTCTAGCAACATATATTGTTAACGTGGTCGTCCAGGTCAGACCTTGATCAATGTACATCCCCAGGGAATTTCGTGGATCCAGTTTTCCTCTAAAAGGACATCGTCCACAAATACAGCAGGTTGCCTTGCAAATTCCCTTGGTCTTAGGCAGAAAATGATGACATTTGATTTTGAAATGGTTCGTTTTTCAAATTCCTGTCGGAAAAATTACTGAATGCATGAAGTCAGTTCCACAAATCAAATGATGATTTCCAAATCTTGTGTAGTGTTTCCTTTGAAGCAAAGAGTCGTGTCGTCGGCATACTGAATCAGATCACCATTCTGGATCACTGAGTTAAGTCTACAAGACGTAAACCAAAACAAGAATAGGCCCAAGATAGAACCCTGAGGGACACCGTGGGCTATTTTAATTTTACTAGAGATGACATTCGAAATCTGCACGCATTGATTTCTCGATTCTTAAGATAAGAAGCAAGCCACGCGTTTAGGGCAGACCCGAACGCCACATTTTTGTAACTGGTGCAAACAGTGTTTCATGATTGCACACAGTAAAAATGCTTTGGATAGGTCAAGAAAATACTGATGAGCACTTGTTCTAGCCTTTCCAAGCCATCAACAACATTGTTCAATATGACTGTTTACTGCGGTCAATTGTTGATCTTTTTTTTCCTGAAGCCAAAATTGTTCAGGATTTAGAATTTCATTGCTTTTAGAAAGCTTTCAAGTCTTTCACAGAAAACCTTTTCAAAAATTTTGCTGAATGAAAAACTGGAAGAATTGAAATTGGACGATAATTGCTGGTTTTGCAAGGATCGTCTTTTTTAAAAATCGGTATAAACTTTAAGCTGTTTTCAGTAGACATGGAAAAGTTGCAAGATTCAAATGAAAAAATTTATCAGTTTGTGAGTTGGCCTCAAAAATTTGTACCTAATGCAACGTTTGAGTAACCAAATCTGACATAACCCGTTAGGCGTCACACGATTTCTTTTGAATTCAACCCTGTACGACACGTAGCTAACTCCTCACACACACAGGGGCCAGAGCCATGGATGCAACCGGTTCCCTAACACCAAATTTCATTGTATCGAGGAATCTGAAATTGACGAATCAGTTGAAGGCCACAGAAAGAAAAATAG
The DNA here is from genome assembly GCF_021130785.1 of Homalodisca vitripennis. Lineage (NCBI taxonomy): Eukaryota > Metazoa > Arthropoda > Insecta > Hemiptera > Cicadellidae > Homalodisca > Homalodisca vitripennis. Next base: position 156,355 of record NW_025776420.1, read on the forward strand.
ATTATTAAATCGTTGGCAACTTGCATACTGATCATCAATTACGCGCTTCATTAATTTGATTGAATATAGGACTCAAGGTTTTCGGTCCAAGTTTGATTTTTGTGCCGATAATTGATTTATTTCCATGCAGTTTTAGAAAAGTTTTCACACATTTTCTCTGGGCTCTATTGACGTCATGAGCTTTTGCAGCTTGAATGACTTTTCTATAGACCTTCGATATGATCTGCTAAAATGTTTAAAAATTTTTCGTTTTGTGTTTGACAAAATATTGAGTGAAAAAATTTGAGTTTATCTCTGGAAATGAGAATCCCTTTAGTTAACCAGGAATTATTTTTTGTGGGTTTGAAATTGTTTTTGGTTTTTTTTAAATGGACACGAAACGTGTTAATAATAATAAATGAACGGTCATTGAAAGCTTGATACATGTCATTGACATTCTCAAAGCTGTTTCAAAAAGCTCCAGATTTCGTTTTTTTAATTAATTGTTCCCAATTGGAAATGTTTTGGAAATTGAAAGCTCTTTTTAATTTTAAAAGATGATTTTTGAGATTCTATTTTACATCCATGTATCACAACCCTCTGCGCAAAGTGATCGGAGACAGCCGTATTTCAAAAAGAGACCGTGACGTTAGGAATGTTTGTAATGACGTTGTCGATGGCAGAGTACTCGTCATAGCAGTCACTCGTATTGGGGAGTTCACGGACCAATTTAGATTAAAATGAGCTTAAAACATCCCGCAGCCGCTGGGTCAGGGGGTCGGTGGTGTGATCCACAAAACGTTGATATTTAGGATCGCCAATATAGTAAATTTCGATGAGTTTAAGAAAAGACAATTTATAAGATTTTCGAGGTTTGTAAAAAAAGATTCGGCAATCCATTGGGTGATCTATACAACCCCTACGATTGATATTTTTCCAAGAGTGTTAGTTGTGATCGTAACACCACTGGCCTCAAAGTTTAGGGCATCGGTAATGTGATTAATTTTGAAATTTTTCAAACTTCAATGGTGCTTTCACGAAAATTGCCACACCGCCCCCTTTTTAAAGTGCGTTCGACAAAAAATTTGATGCCAATTCATAATTTTTGAATTTTGAAAAAAGTGTATTGTTTCAGTTCTGAAACCGTGTTCCGAGACAACAAATACATCAGGTTTGAGTTCGTCAACACATGAGCATTAGCTCATCTATTTTACTGGTTGCACATTGGGCGTTTTGATTTGTACAATATAATTTTCAGTTTGTTTTGAATTAGAAAACTTTTGAAATTTTGGCAAAATTTTGAGTTGGGTATTTTTCTAAATTTTTAACTGATCCCAAAGTTTCTCCTAACCTTCTTTAAACAAGAGTCGACAATTGAGTTTTTTTTTGGTTAGGAGAGCGTCCATTTTTCATTTTCCCCTTTCAGTGGAAGGTTCCTGCTACGGCGTCAGGTAGGTGTCAAAATTTCCGGGACGAAAACTGGATGATGTGGAGTGTTGTCCGTGCCATGGAGTGTCTAGAGAGGGCACTTGAATGGGAAGAAGAGAGCTAGTTGATTGGATAAGGGGGTGGAGATTGGTGATGACTGCAGTTTGTTTTGGGAGATGTTGAATCAGGATTATATTTTATAGGAGAGGGAGGGGATTTAGAAAAACGGCCAAACGACCACCCACTTCCACCAGCTTCTCACCAACAGTCCGGCCAGGAATCCGCTTGCCCGACAACCTCAGATGCAGACCATGAGGCGAGTGAAACCAGCGCCCTTTCTATGCTGTTGATGTTTAGCAAGCTGGGCTCCCTCGCATCTGGCCACATATCTCCTCGATTATAATGGTTCACAGCGGTGGATTGTCTGGTTCACTAATATGGTCGTCTGGACGAGGTCGTGTCTATGAGGGTTGGTGGCCACCAATGTCTCGGGAATGAGGCGAGGCGGGCGATTATTCGTTTGGCTCCAGATGTCGGTAAATGCTCTGAGACTCACGCGTTGCAATATCATTAGTGCCGGCGAGTATGACACAGCAGCTTCCCAGGTATGGGTGGCGGGGCGCCGGACGTAGCATCGAGAAGTCCCGCTGAAGGCTTACAGATCCCACTTACTCTCGTAGGCAGTTTCACACGTTGCTGAACGAGACCGGCCAGATGACGTGCATGGCTGGTCCCCCCTCGATAATAACGGCCTGGAAGGGTAAAGACGTTGTAGGCTGCTGCTCTTGACGATGTTCAACCCCACAATCGTATATCCCTTCCCGACTAATGGCCTGGAGTTGTAGACTTTTTCCGAGGGTTTATCTTCTTCTTTTTCTTTTTCTTCCCTTTTCTCCCCTCCATTCCTTGTTTTTGGAGAAGCAGTCTCATCGAATTCAGGTAAGGTGGCCAGGGGTTGTAAATTTGTTTTGGGTCTACGATTGGGACATTCTTCATTGGGACGACAGTCCAAGTCTCAGTGCTTTTCCCGCTGGTGGCACTCACATCTTATCAGCCTCCGCTCTTAAACACAAGTTGTCGGCTTCTAAGACCTGGATAGTATTTCTGAGGCGTGATACAAGACTGTGAGTTTCCACACACCGTGGATCCTGACAGGCATTGGGCACCTGCTCACACTGCACAAGCGCGGTCGATCTTGGATACGCATGATGATGGTTCGAATCCGTGAAGTATCTGCCACGAAAATCTGATTGGTGAATTGCAGGAGGCGAGTATCTGATTCCACCGATAGTGGTCTAAGGACATCTTGGTATTTTCTTTGAAGATCCGCAATCTGCAACCTCAATCTCATGTTTTGTCCTCTAGTCCACGTAGAGCCACCGGTGCATGTGACCCAACATGCCCGCTGATGACGCGAGAAGCGTGGATGACGAGGGACTGTGTGGACGACGCGGCAGGCGTGGATGACGCGGCAGGCGTGGACGACGCGGGCAGCCGCGGATGAAGCGTCAGGCGCGGACGTCGCGAACAGGTCGCGGGCGAGGGCGCAGGACACGGAAGATGTACCAGGTGTGGGAGAAGATGGACACCACGTGAAGACATAAGGATCTCATTAGTTGACGGGTGAGGTCCAGAATGTTTTTCATTAGAAGAGACAATCGATTCCCTATTTACATCCGTCTTCAGCGTTGAGCTCTCACAAGATCTACCCAAGCAACGCTATATAGTTTCTCCACTTTTTAGTGTATAACTTTCTCTATTATTTATAATTATTGTGTGTATTATGTGAGGGGTTTGCCGTTTTTTTGTTAATTCTATTGAATATACTCATGATTATTTATTATTTTAAATATAGGAAAAAATTTAAAATTATTAAAAAAGTTATGCCACACGTCAAGTAAAAATAAAATAATACATAAAATAAGGTTTAATATAGTTAATAAAAAGTCGACACAAAAAGATAACTGGTAGTCCCGTGGTATCGAACTCGGGTCCTTGAGTTTATCAGTCAGTGAGGCGCTTCACTACACCATACCTGATTGTGAAATTCAATTGCAGGCAATTAATGATAAGGAAGGTGCGTCGGGCGTGATGTTAACGAGCGTGTGCACCTGCTTGCATGTTTTATACAGCACAATATGTATCAGTAGATTTAGAGGTTATAATAAAGTTCAATAAATTAAAGTCTTACACGCCTAAAATTCTAAACACTGATGAAAACACAAACATAGATACAAATTTAAAATTCACAACCTAAATACATACAAACATTACATTAAATTACAAAACTTTTAGTCAATTAAATTATAATTGCCACGCGATATAGAGGTCGTGTTGGTAGTTTGACAGTGGCGCCGCAACATCAAATGAGATGTTTAAGACATATTCCTTATATCATGGAATAAAAAACAACAATCAGCAGCCTCTTTCTCTTAGTCGAACTGAGAATAATAGATATGTTATAATAGTAAAGATAATTCTTCTCAAATTTTACCAAAATTCCAATCTTGGGTTACTTTTATAAGACACACAAAATAGAAACCGAATTCACAACCTACAGAATTATTCTTATTAGACAGAAATTATGAATGACTCTAGAAATGTATGTCCTCTAGCAGCAGAATACTCCGACATCTTCTCATTACTGTACACTTCCTGACCAAGGACTGGACATGGATGGTCTCAAATTACGCGACATAATGAGAAATTAATCAGTTACCAACATATTTCAATGCAGATTTGTAGATTATAAGAAAAACAGTGGATAAGGAACTCTCGCATAAGAATCCCTGTAGGTGGCTTTAAAGAAAAACGAATTGCACTTGAAAGAACCCAAGGATACATCCGTCGATGCAGAATAAGTATTAATAAATACAAAATGTATACATCAGAAACCCGGATGGACTTACTCCTACTGGAGAGTACTAAAAAAGTCGCAGAGCATGTGACACCTACCGTCCTGCAGCGTATTCTACCGTTAGTGTGGGCTGGAGAGATGACCTTTAACTAGGACTGTCTGTGGTGGCCACCACTGCAATGCGGACACGACACAGTATTTGGAGACTGCGGAGTGTAGAGTTGAGACGAGGTTTGAGTCTCCGGATGTCGGAAGACCAGCACATAAAATCCTGTTTTTTCGCTTCAGAGTTCTACAGATCTTAACATTGATCTGAGCGTTCACAATCTGGTAACAGGTCAGTTCTTTTTTTCCTCTGATTGTGCTGAAAACCTCGTTGGTTCTGGAAATGAAAAGTAATAATTGGTCCATTTTCATCTGAGTGCCTGTTGTTGGTGGAGAGCAATGCAGTCAAGCCTCAGGTCTAATACTATCCGAAGAGATACGTTCGCATGTCTTGTCACATTTTAAAACTCTGGTTAATGCTACAGAGCCAAAAGCGTACGCAAGTAGAGATATTACGATTTCCTGTTACGTAATGAAGAGACATCCATAACATCAGGGGATATTGAAGTTAACAGGAGGAAGACCTATTTGAACCAAGCAAAGAGATAAATAATCTTGCAGTTATCATGTACAATGTAACAAAGAATATATTGAAAACATGGCATAAAACATATGTTTGAAATCTATGGTTACACTTATTGAATTTTTCATCGTAATGTTTTTAAAGCATAGGAAAGTTCCGCTTCTTTGAACTCATCACATAGTAGCTCCGTTGTTGTTATACGGTCAATTGAAGGTTCGAGACCAATGTTAGAACATAAAAATCTCTTTGGGGGTTTCTCGAGCTCCGATTGTTATAGGCATTATTTTCGTTGGTTTCTCGTCAGAAGTACACAATTTTACATGAGATGTTAAGAAATTTTCCATAGATCATGGAAATAAAAACAACAATCAGCAGCATCTTTCTCTAGTCGAACTGAGAATAAGCATATGTTATAAATATGTAAAGATAATTCAGCTCAATTTTACAATTCCAATCTTGGGTTACTTTATAAGACACACAAAAATAGGAATCAGAACTACAACCTACAGAATTATTATGATACACTAGGAACTGTTCTGTGCTGGCCACACTGCAAATGCGGGACACGTGCACAGATTCCTGGGAGACTCGGAGTCCGTAGACGTGGAGCCCAGAGTGTTTGAGTCTTCCGTATAGTCGGAAGGACAGCAATCCCCAAAGTCCTTGTTTGTTCGCGTTTCAGAGTTCTTTCAGATCTAGGCAGGAACGAAATGGTGGCTTTGTAAAAATTGGAGCACCAAGCAGCTCGGGTCAAGCCCCCCACTTTCTCCTCTGCTCAGTTTCTTATTTGGGACACCATCTTGGATTGGTGTGTATTTTGGTTTGAAAGAGAAAATTCATTCGTGTTTGGCGGTGGGAAATTGGTTTGATGGTGGAAAATAACTAGCTTGTGGGGGGGATCAAAATAGTTGATACTTGGAAAATCCATTAGCTGCCGGTGGGTGATTGCCTTGAATTTTGGAAAATTCACTGGCTTTTAGGTGGAATTCATACTACATATAATATCAATACAGGTGGTATAAATATTAAAACACAACTAGTGTTAGTGTTCATGATACATATTAATAATGAATAAAATACATCCTAATTAATTCGTTAATAGCCTTTCTCATTCGTTGTCTATAAATGTGGAAAAAGAATACATATTTTTATACTATAAACACCCAAAAAAACAACCCCTCATGATATGATTCTTTGTCGATAAAATCCATACTACTTGTTTTTTTTGGTCACCAATTGATGTTGGCGTGTTTTTTGGTCGTTTGATAGAGATTATAATGTTTTCAGGGTCGTGGGGTGTTGACTATTGTTTGAATGGTGTAATTAAAAACCTGCTGTGATGAGGGTGGATTCATTTCTTGAAGTTTTGGAAAATTCATTAGACTGTCGGTGGGTTATGGTTTGAGTACTACAAATTCACTGGCTTTTGGGTTGGAGGTCATGTATTTTTTTATATCCAACATTCGTTATATTATTATTATATACTCATTATTATGATCTAAAGAGAGAATTTCCACACTTTAAACGTAAGGTGAGATAAACAATTTTTGGATAGTCCTTAATCTTTTGCAGGCTCTAATACTAATTAATGTTTCTTATCCTATTTACAATTTTTTTGACCAGAGCTTTAACTGTTGGAGAAGGCGTTATCCCGGAAAACTGATCTGGCCCCACTATTGTAGATTCCGCTCTGTGTTTTTGGCGAGGGTGGCTGCTTTTTCATTTCCATATAATCGCATTCATGACCCGGTACCACAACACGGTGTTACTATGTGTTATTCAGTGCCAGCTATGTTAGGAGCATACTTACATTCCCAAGATCGCTTTTCGAAATCAAACGAACAAAGGGGTATCAAATGTTCTTCAGTGCAAGCACTGACTATCAGAAAGTATTAGGTATTATTTTAATCTTTTTGTCCTCATTTGTATGAGTCTTCTGGAACATGAACTTTTGCCATGACCTACAGCCTGAAAACCGATGCATGTTTTTCCTAGTGGCACCACGCACTTGTTGACATCCTGGTCCCGTGTGTTCCGTATATCCTGCCCTAAGAGTCAAGGGCGCGAACCATTCTGAGTAAAAATTCAGGATCCTTTTGTAGGGGTAAGCCTCCTGTTTAAAT